>NW_009626946.1:355-74278 GCF_000690535.1 Cariama cristata
CCGTCCCCAGCCTGCAGAGGCAGGGACAGGAGCTGGGACTCCGGGTCCCCCTCTGCCTTCCCCTCCGGCCGCCTGCTCTGCTGCTTCACCACACGATAGCCCTTCCTGGCCTTGCTGTGGTTCCTTTTGCCGGTGGGGGACACGACGGCCACGATCAACTCATCCTCCCGCAGGGAGATGAAAGGTGAGAGCCCATCCAAAGGGTAATACTGCTGGCTTTCCTCCTGGGTCTCCAGCATCTCTTGGGTCTCCGCAAAGTCCATCCGATACCCTTCCCGGGGGTTGAACTCCACAGGCTGGAAAGTCCCTTCCTTACTCTGGTTGCTGGGTGGTGGATTCAGCGTTGTAACCATCAGTAGCAAAAAGCCCAGCATCAGCAACAACAAGAGAAACTGCAGCTTACGTGATCCATATCTGCACTTCTTCCTCAAGAACATACTGTTGGTGACAAAACGATACAGATGGTCATGTTAAATATCACTTGGATCTTCCTCAGACTCCAGTCCTCGGGTTGCAGCAAAGCCCTGGTTTTCACGATCTGCCAAAAGGATTTTTTTGCTCCCCTCACATTTCACTGATGCCGTTTCATGCTTTCCTCTCTATTTACAGACAAAATATAACATTCCTAATAATATTGCACTTACTGTAGTAAAACATAGCATGGATCCAGTGAGATGAAGTAGGTTCTTTATTACACAGAGTCCCAGCTTAGTTAGGAAAGGGCATGTTTAGCTGATGAAAAGAGTAAAGTTTTGATTTTTTTCCTTTTAAAATTCTAAGTAAAAAGAAATTCCATTTCTTATAGTTTCCTTCCAGAGCAGATCCTGCTTCTTCAAAGTTTCCAGTTGCCGCCTGGATTGAAGCGCCTTATCTCTGAAAGCAGATCTGACAGCTCTCCCCCGTTCAGAGGCTTCAAGTTAACTGTGATCAACAGATGAGAACTAGTCGGTCTCTGACTTTGTTTCACACATAACTACGGCACTCAGTCAGGAAGCACTTTGCCAGACATAATACAGAGCAATGTGTGCGTCTTTCTCTTGGTCCTAATGCCCTCACTGTTCTTGTCCTATCACATCAAAACTTTGCAAAAGCTGTAAGAGGCAAAATAGAAGCAGCAAAGCGTTGTATTAGAAAAGGAATCAAGGCACACCACGAATCACTCTACTTCTGAATAGCTGTACTAAGCTAAGAATGCTCAGAGCAAGAAGCAAGAATTTTATAAACTGAATAAAAGATGGAGTGCACATGATTTATTTAAGGTTAGATTTATTCATATGGTAATGTGCTAGCTGGAGTATATGAGTATATTTCATATTCAATAAATATTTACAGCTGTAGGGATTTCAACACTGATGTAAGGATGCCAAATTATCACCTGGCGGACTGAAGTTGTCTCCTCATCCATAAATTTGGTATTGCAGGGAACGCAGCACTTCAAGTTTTCGTTAGTCCAGGAATAACACGTAGAAAGCCTGGGCTGGAACAACAACTATGGACACTGAAAGAAAACGACGACTTCTGTGATTAAAAAGGGAGCTCAGCCTCTGAGGTCTGTTTGCTAATATTGCTGGCACGGGTGCTAGTGGGCACGGATTGTGGCATTTTTTTGCTGCGAGATGGATACTTGTCCAATGGGAAGAGGGGTGAGACAGTCCCCATGCTTCAGCGTCACACGCCTCTGGGTCTGGCAGAGATCAGGTATGGATGTAACTCAGGTGTTACCAACCCTTTTGATGCTGGGGGCATAGGATGTGGTTTTTTGCATATCTCGTAATATTTGATGGGCACAAATCTCCAGCTCCAGGAGGCATGTGATTACTGGAGAACTTCTACGTTCACCTTTTGTTAAAAAGTACATTTCTAGATGTTACAGGTAAAAGAAAAGCCTGAAGACATGAATGCAGTATACTGTAAAGGGAACCAAGGTTTTATTCTTTTTTACCACCTTCCCCATTACTTCCCTGTAAGATGTTCTGTAAGTTCAGCCTATGGTTCCTGGTAAACAGCTTCCAAAAAATTCAAAATGAGAGGACACCTACTTTCAAACTAAAATGAGTCATGGCCTTCAAAAGGAAGGATGGGATTCAAAAGGAATTGCTGGAGGCATGTAGTGTCTCTCACTTCTGTCTGTGCTCCCCTAACCGCCTTACACACAATGCCTTGAGGTAGTGTGACCAGTCGGCTGTGTCTTGGCACCTTCCCTACCTCATCTGTTCTTTAAAAGATATAATACTGCTTTAATTATATCTTGGGTAGAAGGAAGATTTAACCAATATTTTGATACTTCACCATTGTGTGTGTCTCCCTTTTTTAGCTTAAATTTACAGAAAAGTAACATCCCAACCCACTTTCAGCACTGAGAATATTACTTTTTATCCTACTTTTCATAGGGAAAAAGAAGTGTTCATGTTTTCAATTCAATAGGAAAGCAGCACACATTTGCATTAAAAAAAAAAAAAGAGTTCAAAAGCATTCATTTAAATAACAATATGTGTCCGACATAGAAAGACAAAATGAAATGGAAATTAAGAGACCTGTCTGAGGCACCCTGAAAAATGCCAGCACCAGCGACTTGCAAAAGGTTCAGCTCCACAGAGTCCCATTAGCAGGCATATGGAAGAAAAGAAAAGGAGAAACTTAAGAGTGTATGGAATAAATGGGAGAAAGTATTACTGTTTTATTTTTATTTTTTTTTTATTTTTCTGATCTACCCAAGTATTTTGATTTAATTTAATTAAAATTTTTGCCCTGGCTAAAATATTATAACAGGATGCTGTAACAACTCTGATCAAGATAATTCTAGCCTGCAGTGGTAACTGCTGTAGAAATTCTGTCCTGGCATGTTCTGTGTTGCTGAGCAAATCCACCTGAATCACTTGTGCAGCTATGTTTCAGCTACAGATGAAGAGACCCAATTAACAAATTTAACAGCAATCTTTGCTGCTTTTCGGACAGAGCGGATAGGAAACGTTATGACTGAAACACATGCATATGGCATCTGGCCTTTGAATATGTCCTGACCGTTTTAATAAAGAAGAAATGAACAATTACAGAAGATGTTCAGAGGTCAGTCTCGTCAATTAAATGTGCAAGTACAAGACACTGGGTGGCACACTTCCAGCAGCCTCTATTCCCTGTCCAGCATGGACATCTCTGTTGAAACTTTCTCACAACCATCCCCAGTTCTGCACAATGAGTGTTCCTCAGCCACTTCCACCAACCTGTCTGTTTTCCAACCTCATCTCTTAAAAATGAGCCAGAAAAGCACTGTGGGTTTCCACTGTCAGCATACAAAAGACAGATTGTCTTCCCAATGGACGAGCCCTTCGGTGTCTGAGAGGACATGTCTTGTTTCCAAAATGCACTTGAAAAACACATCACTTTCTTATCACCTCCCCACCTCGAAGTCAAGAAGACCACATGCATGATATTTTCTTTCTACCCATGGTTACTAAAAAGCATGCTACAAAGTAGGCCCTTCACTGGGACACAGAATGCGTTGCTCCTTGTGCCCAGCTGTGGGGGAGTCCCTCTCCCCAGGCATCCTAGGACACTTTCCTGTGCATCCTTTGATGGAAGAGGAAGGAACTTTGCATGTCCCAGGCTCTGCCCTCAGGGCTGCCTTCTTCCCCACTTCCAGTCTCTTAAGTGCTGCTTCATGCAGGTAGCCCATGAAAGAGGCTGCCTACAAAAGGTATTGTTGTCCTTGTTCTGCTGTTCTGCAGCAGACCCTAGAGCTCCTCCCTCAGTGGGAGAGGAACATGTTACAGGCTGTGCCAAATACATCAGCGACTGCTCCAGAAAGGGCCAACCTCCAGTGCCAGTACTGACCAGTGCCAATATTGTGTTGTCTTTCCTGCTGGTCAACCCATGCAAGTGCTGAAAGACTCAGGCTCCTATCAGTCCTGCTCAGGCAGACCCGGCTGTGGAAGGTATACTTACCTCCGGTAAATACAAAGTCAAGCTCTTTTGACTACTCCATGCTTTAATGCTTGCTCATGCCTCTGATTAATGAGGAAGAAAATATTCACCATCCTTCACTGTTGTAAATTTTTCTCACTAATTGCCAAGAACTAGAATATGAATCAAGTCTAGGTCTTAATATTAATTTGAAAAGTATTGGGAACCATTGTTGCCTTATCCAGAGTAATAAACCTTTCGGTCTCTGTGGCGTAGCTGTTTGTACTTACCCTTTGCTCCCCACCTCGTTTTGGCTTGTGTTTTTGTCCAAACCATTCCCCATCACATGCTTTTTTTGTCCAAACCATTCCCCATCACATGCTTGTTAAATATTATGTGACATGTTATGTTATCCATACGTGAAGAAACAACACATACTTTCAATATGCAGCAGAGCCCGTATTTAACTGCCAGGAAAATAACAAAGCAAGAACAAAACCAAAGCTGGATGGAAGAAAGAGCGTGTGGACAGGTTGTTACTTACTCTTTAATAACCATCTTGGATTGATTTACACTCCTATGCCAAAAGCAGATGTGCCACCTTCCATTTAAAGACTCGACACATAGCAGCACTCATGGTTTCGTAGCCGCATGTATTATATGTCACAGCTCTTTGTGCATTGTAACAATGGCTTTATTTGCACAGATGTGAAGAAAGTCAGTGCATAAAATGAGACTGATTACATGGTGCACAGGATTTGTGGTGGTTTTATAATCAAGTTACTTTCCCAATTCTTCCCAGGATACAATAAGAAATATATATTTTGAGATTATCACAAGATATAATTTATTTGCAGGTGTTACAGATGTTTTGTGTACTTGGCATTGTACCATTCAATGACATTTTCTAATAGCAAGTTAATAATAAATTAGAACAAGATTCTGTGGAACTTGGTTTTGGAGGCTATCAAAGATTGGTAAAATCAGTTGATCACTGGCAGGGATTTTGGCACTAGCATTCTGATTTATAAGATGTTTGCCAACCTGTCAATGAAGGAAATGCAGCTGAAATTCCGTTTCTACAAGATTTCTGCTCATAAATCAGGTGGCCAATGTAAAATGGGGCATGAAAGCCACGGACCTTTGCACTGCTTTGCAAAAGCAGTTCTGTGGGCATGAAGGTCAGCAGCACTTGATGGAAAGTAGAGGGAACATATCACAGGAGTGACAGCTTCTGGATTTACTGCTCCACAGCCTCTCGCTAACTCAGAAATGGTAGCTCTGAGGACTTTAAGGGCAGTTGTACGTACTCTGTGCCTGAAATCTAGCCTCTAGCACACCCTTAGACAGTTACTAGCTGTCTGTGAGGGGAGAGACTTTTGATCGTTATTATCCCACCTAGAAATTATACATCTCAAGCGCTGTGGGCAATACACATGCCATCGCTACCTCCTGCCTCTGGTACTCAACTGCTGTTAATATCCTTAAGCTGGAGAGGGTTCTGTATACCTTCGACCCCCAGTACCCCAACCCAAGGTAACCTGAATCCAGCTCTAAACTGGTTGGGACTGTTTTAGTGTCAACATCCTTCACTAGAAAATCATCCCATGTTGACCATAAAATCTAAGCCACCATTAGAGACAGTGGGACAGGTTCTTAGCTGGCTCTAAATCGCTGTAGCTGCACAGGTGGAAATGGAAATAAGGTGGTTCAGTCTTTTGGAGTGGCTGGCCTGGCCTCTTTGGCTTTAAAAATGAAACAAATGAGGTAAGGGAAATTGATCCGTCATGTAGTATTGACAACATCGGTAGATGAATAAATTCAGCCCTACGGGTGGAAGGTCACAGGAAGGAAGTCTCCACCATGGGTTGCCCCTGGGGAGTTCTGCCTGTAGAGTTTCATCTCTAGTGATCGGAAATTTACTTTATTTCCACAGAACAGGCCATGAAACTGCAAACAGAGCATCTCTAGAAATCTGGGTGATACTAAAGACACCCACAGCAAAGCCTTTAAATCTTTCCCTGGTGGGCAGCTCTGACTTCATGTCTACTCTATTTCTTTCTGCATATATAGGAGACACATGAACAGCATATGCTTCCCAGAAACTTTAAATACAGACAGCATTTAAAAGTCACAATATTCATATGGAGTGGCTGTCTCCATAATAAGTATTTTCAGTTAAAATGGCATTTAGGCTAAGTGGAAAAAAATAGCTTTAAGTGGTTCTTGCATCACTAAGGTATCGAGTGACATGCAGTTACCTAACTGATTGCACCTGTTTCAATGCAATGGTCATCAACATCACCTAAGCTGTAAATTACCTTTTATTTTCCCTAAATAGTTCCATATTTGTGTGTACTTGGTATAGTAAATAGCTGCTCTTCCTACACCTGCTGAATATTAGGAGTTTGATTTATCAGGGAAGTTGGCAGAGAGTATCACAGTTGTGAAAACCCTGATGAGAAGACAATATTTAATGACAGTGTGAAGAGCAAATGATTTGGCTGTTGCTGGGGTGGGTTAAGAGTTGAGTAAAGCCCAAGTTAAGTCACTGCAGGTGTGCAGCTTAATGAGCTGCAGTTGGGTAGCAGGTGAGGATAAACTGAGAGCACAGAGGGCATATTTAGGAATGCTGTTATGATAGAAGGGCTGGAGTAAACGTGGGATGGATGTTTGAGGTAAGGCTACATTAGATGTTATTTTTCTGTGCTTTCATTTTTAATATGAGGGAAATACAGAGAATATGGAAGCAAGCTCTGTTAATATCACAGGTGTGTGAGTTGGACCTATGACTTCTCTCCGTATCTCCCAAACAAGGCTTATATTCTTTAACTATTTGGTAAGAGGAATGTAGAAAATACTCATTTTTGCAAGCCTGTTGCCTTTATTAGTTTTATTTATTTTTAAAATATTAATTAAAAAATATATTACTTTCATAAGAATTAACACTGAAGTAATGATGGAGTTCAGCTGTGTGTATGTAAAAGTTAACTTTCAAGAATAAAGGCCTAGATTCCTTCTCTCTCCTGGCCCTGTTGCGGTGCCACTCGTGATGTGATGGATATTCCGTAAAATACGTATACTGATGTAGATCTTGGAAATGTTTGATCAGGAACCCAAAACAAACCCTGTGCTTTTCTTTACATTTGTTTGGGATCATCAATGTTCATGTAGAGTGAAGAGAAGTTAAATGTAAAGTAGTATTAAAAAATGAAGCTGGGCTTCATGCCTGAGATGTCCTAGATAAACTAGGTTTAGCCCAAAGATGCACATGTGCACTGCCACTGATACCTTGTGGGAGCTGTGTGTGTGGCTTACATATTTAAGAGCAGGATTGAATTTAAGGACAAAGGCAGAAAGGAAATGTGTGTGTATGTATGTGTATAGAACTTCAGTCTGTGTATATATGTCTCTGTGTGTATACATATATGACAATATAAATATATAAAATAAAACCAACCTGGTCTACTCTGGATTGCTCACGTGTCTATTCCCATCTGGATTATTTTACCATCCTGTCCTATGTGCTCTATTTGGTTTGTGGTAGGGTGACTAAAGAAAGGAGTAAACCAATTGCTGAAAATTCTTCCTTTCTGGCTTCTTTTTTTTTAAGCTAAAAACTCTTATTCTCATCCCTCTGGTAGTATAGAACTGAATTTTGTACAGCTGAATTAACTATGTGGTTTTAATTTGTTAACAGAGTTTTAAAACTTGCTATCTATATACATTTTTGGTTAACACTGTTGCTCTGGGTAGCTGTTTAGTAATGGCTGGAAATTAGAGAAAAATTTAAAGCAAATTCTCCAGCAGAAGCAGTCTTGCTTCCATGATGTGGCAATCATTGTGAATCCTGGTTTGTTTTGCAACAGCTATTTTCTCCCGTCTTAAAATAGGAGACCCAACAACCTTGACTATGGAAATCTGCTAAGGGAAATCTGCTACCCCTTTGTTTACTGTCTCATGAAAATATCTTCATGTTGGCAAGCCATTAAAAAGAATAACAAGGTGGAAGGAAGTTGCAAGACAGCTGAGATATGTGTCAATTTACTACGTTCCCTATACAAGTCTGTATTTCCAAAGGAACCACTCTGGTAGAAAGGAAAAGAGTGTCCTTTCCAAATATAGCCTTTGGAGGAGGCAAGGCATGCAAGTAGAAGGGATACTTGCTACGAGAAAAGCCTCCTCATACCTGTAGCTTGCTAGAGTTGTCTGCATGATTTTTCTGAGCTTTCTTCTATTCTTAACAGAAACTTAGGCAGGAATGTCAATTTTGGAAACTAAGTTATAAGAAATAGGATTGTCATAGCAATAGGTTAAATCTCTAAAACTTCTGACTTCTTGGCAGCTTAGGAAAGGAGCAGAGGTGGTGGAAGGTACAGGCTGTGGTCACTTCCGACTGCCAAACAAGAGGCAATAGGAATAGACATGAACAGTTTTATTGCTCTAATCACAAGCAAGACAGATAGTCAGTAGACATTGATTAATCTTTTAAAAGAAAGATATGCCTGCAGAAGTACCATCTGGGTTGTAAAGGTCATTGAGGCAGGGATTTCTGACTGTCAAATGCCAGGAAAATTAGTGTCATTCACCAGACTCTGGACGTGCTTCGAGCTGCCCAAGAACGCAAACTGCGATATGTGACTGATTATACCAGTTCATTTTCTCTGTGTTTGTGACTGAAGTAAAAGGTTTTTTTTCTCTTCTCTTGCTTGATTGCTGCATATGGCACAAAACATTCAAGATTTTTCACTGACTTCTTTCCTCTTCATGTTAAGCCTTGGTGTGTGTTCGTTTGCCTGCTTGCTGCTTTTCTGTTTAGGCAAAAGGCTCTCTAGGCATAGATAGGACGCTTGGTTTGTGAAGGTGTTTAGCAGATGTAGTCTGAGAAGCCAGTTGGCTGGTTAATACTCATGGAAATCGAAACAAATGATAGAGCTGTTAAATGGGGAGAAAAGGAAAGTTCAGGAGGCAGGCTTGCGGCTAGTAATTTGAACAAAGCCTTTGCTCAAAGTTCTTGAGTGCTTCTCGGAAATCATACTCTTGGCATCCATACAACAGAGCTTGAAAATGCTAAGCAGACAATTTTGGTAGGAAGAGTACTACTTTTAAAGGTGCATATCTGGAGATGGCATCCTTTTTGGAAGAGCCTCATGACTGTAGATTTATGTCATGGTGTGGGTACTAGGAACCTGGGCTGTTCTTTTGCTAGCACTAACATTTCTGTCAACAACCGCAAAAGAATAAGCTCATTTGAGTTTGGGGACACTGTTTTGGGAAACAGGGATTCAGAGATTCTGCACCAGAAGGGGAAGAAAGGAAGGAAATTTTTCAGTAGAAGTTAAAAAATGATCCTGCAGGCTTCTCAGGATTTTTCCTATGTAAAGAAAGTCATCATGCAGGGGAAGAAATCATCACTAGGATCATTGTGGGAGATTTCTGATTGGGCTGAAAGATGGTGAGAATTTGGCACTGTCACATCTGAACCCAAACCCACCAGTCTATGACCTGGTCAAGAGGCAAGATCAGCATCGGACTCTGAACATGGTCTGCTGGATCACCTCCATCTATTAAGATGCTGTATCACTTCTACCTTACAGTAAAGCTGTCTGGGTTATAGAAAAGCTGATCTATAGTCCTGAAGCATACAAGAAGCTGTACACCAAAAGCTGGAAAAGTGGCCTACAATTTTAAGAGGAATTCTCCAAGCCAGAAAGTAAAGTGAGTGTGCATATTCAGGGGGTGCCGTTAGACTTCTGGAAACCATCACTCAGCAGGTATATGAGCAAAAATAACAAGTCTTTATAGTGATTTTAATAAAGTGCACTTTATAGCGCCTTTCATCTTCAAAGAATGAACCAAATTTATTGTTGGTATAAACCCACTGGGACCAATGAAGATGAAGAAGGGGGTGCAGTTACCCCTTTACTAATCAGGGTCATGATTTCACAGCACTATTATTTTGTACCTTGTCAGTAACTATTACAAAATCCGTGAGGCTGCAGTACAAATATAGCAGCAAAAGGCAAACTGAATCTTGTGACTTCAGGCTTAATGGCCGTCATTAAGTATAATATATATGCATAGCTGCAGTACACTTCTTTTGCCAAGTTTCTGGAAAGATCAGTTAAGTAACTGACTACAGGAGTGTAAAATTTATACTTCATCTCACTAATGACTACTTTTATCCCTACTGCATGCAGTATTAAAGTCTGTAGACAATATTAAGTACAAAACTGCACTTCATTCTCTCCGTCTCACAGTCTTGAACAGCATCCCTTTCAGTGCGTTCCTTGACAGTATGGAAGCTGTCAAATGTCAAGTTATGGAAGGTGAAACACTGGAAGTCATACAGGCACCCAAAAAGAAGTAATACCTTTATGCCTGTTAGTAAAGCAAAGGCCTTTGTAAATGAAGATACAAGCAATCTGGCCTATATGTTTCCACAGGGTATGGAGAACATTTCTTCCATGTTGCCTCAGTCATTTTATGGTGTGGAAAGGGCACAAGGCCAATAAGTGAGGCTAGCTCTCTGTTTTCCCTTTGGCCCTACGTACTGGGAGTGCAAGCTAATGCATTTTGCTTGGCTCCTGCAGAGGAGTTCAAGGATCCCCTCTTTATCTGAGCAAGCTTTGGCAAAATCTGTCTGCGTTGTGCTTGCTTAGTGAGAGCTTTACGCAGAACTCCATTCAGACTGGTAACGACTGGCAAACTAATGTGCTGGAATGTCTCAGATGTGACTAATCTGTGTTACACCTCTGATTTTTTTTATTTTTTTTTTTTGGAGGCAGGGGAAAATCAGGAACACTAGCAAATCAAAGGAATAAATTTAACATTAGGTGCTTAAATACAATATGCAGAACCAAAACCATTCAAGTTAAATATAGAACTGTCTCATTACTGCCAGTATTTCAATACTTTGTGGATGGGATTCTTTAAGAAAAGTATTGGTCTTGTTTCATTTGACTTGCATGAACTCTTGGTAGAAGAACTACTATCTGTGTAAAAGTAGCTGGTTAATGTGGGACTTCTTGCAAATACTTGGCAGAGCTCTATCTTAATTACAGAATCGTGCAGTAAGAATGGATTCCAGCCTTATCTTTCAAATTACCTTCTTAGAGTTTAATTTAGAAAAGAAGGAATGGACATTGTCCAACATGGAAAAAATATATTCCTACAATAAATATCAGCTTGTATAGATTTCTTAAGTGCTTAAAATGCTTTGAGATTTAACCTACTCTGTTAGTGTAATGCACCAAGCTTTCTTCTATACTGTAATTTGTCTCTGCACTCAGTTAGGCTCTTTGGTTTCTGTGAAACGGTCATCTGTTCTCGGCATATAAACATTTGAAAGAGAAGTAACCAGGAAATGCATATGGGTATTACGATAACCACAGCGTAAGCGACCAGGAATTCCTTTGAAAGCTGTACAGACTACTCTGTTACTTGTTGCTCTGTAAACAGTACTAGAGCATGTGCCTTGTGGTACTATCAGTGCACAGAGGAAGGTAGAGGGAATTAGCAAACTCCTTGAAAGCTGCTTCAGAAAGATGTAGCCATTGGTGACAGTGCCCTGGAAACTGCACAAAGTGGGGGATATGAGGAGATGTGGATTCTCCCCCACAGAGAGAGGGAGGCTATAACTTATATAAATTTATACTTCATTAAATATTAAATATAAATGCATAAAATGAAGTATAAAATGTAAAGTAAAAAAAGTATAAAATGAAGTACAGAAAAGAGGCTCAAAATGACTAGGACATCTCAACATGGTAGGATAAGAGATTTGTCTCTACCAGTCCTCCATTGGTTCTTCCAGATGTGGGTTCGCTAACCGGAGCTTTGAGTGCTGCAGAAAGACCTCGTGATGCACTGTTGCCTACAACTCAGTGTGGCTGTTAACATCTACAAAAAATTACTTGTTCTCCTGCAATATTTAATTATTTACTTGCTATCCACTGTATTTTTTTTTTTTCCAAGCTTTTGCATGGATGAAAGTGATGTTCACAAGGAGTCTGTATCCTTTGGACTTGCTAACAGACTCGTTCATCTCTTACAACAGGACGATCTATGCTGCTGTTTAAAGGGTGTCCTTCTAACAGTACAGTACTAGATAATATAAGGCGAAATCACATCACTTATACAGAGCTTGTAATAAAAATTCCTAGGTCTGTATTGTCACAGGTATTATTCCTGCAAACGATCAGAGGACTGCGCAGTTTGCTCCTCTCTCCTGCAGACAGCGATTGCTGCCACAGGACTCTGTCACTTCCCCCGTCTCCTGACAAACTTTTGTATTGATGTGTTAAAACAGACTGTCCCACACTATATTCTGGTTCCACGGAGCTTAAAGCAAATCCACAGATTCCCAGGCTACCTTAACTCCTCAGCTGCTCCACACATCTGGCACGGTGTGGAGAGTTGAGGGACCTGTGGTATGTGAGGATCTTGCCATTGTCTCCCAATACTAAATGTTTGGTGTGGAAAAAATGTCTGACGTGGCTAGGACGCCAGCCTTCAAACCAGGAGAACCTTGATGAGTGGTAATAAATAATGCTGGGTATTTTGTAGTTCTTGATGCATGATCTGCCCGCTAGTCAGTGAGACAGCTGTTCACAGACTGAGGAATCGAAGCCCCAGCTTGCAGAGGTTTGCATCCATGATACATCTGTCTTTGTGATTTGTGCTCTGTGCTGGAACCCGTGGTAGTGGACATATGAGATGCATGCACTATTGCTCAATTATTGCTTAGTGCCAAGGGAGGACTGAGGCTGAAGAATGAGTTGGAAACAAAGAAATTAGCAGCAGTAAATTTATTTGGCTGGACCTGTTGCCTCAGTTGATGTGAGGGGTGTGTCTAGTGACAGGGTGCCAGGTCAAGTGTCTGAGGCCTACAGCTGTGGTAAATAGAAAATGCAATTTATTTTTGTGGTGGCAGCTCTTTAGGCTCAGAGAGGGAGATTCTTGATTATGATTGAGTGGGACCAATGTGCCGAGTGAGGGGAAAACAGGTTGAATCCCGATGAGGACCGTCATTCCCGGTGCCCTATCAGCACCCTCAGCCCGTTGAGATGCTCTATATCCATACTGCCCTCTGTTCCTATATACCTTCATCATCGCATGCCAGCCTGCACTTCCTCCCTTTGCTCTTTGTCCCCAGCCAACAATCTTCAGCTCTGCACATGGCTACACAATTTGCCTCTCTTGTTATCCACGGTTGCTTCACCCATGCAAGCGTCTGCAAGGTGGCAGTGTGGCAACATAGGCAGTCGCTGGTGTGCATCATCAGCACCTGTGTAGTAGTGGTGTTGGCCACATCTTATCAGTTAGGAATCATCTCAGTTGTCTGTCTGTCTGTCCTGTGATGGGCCATGGCTGGATGTAGCTGAAATCTGAAAGCTGGAGAGTCGAGTGCTGCCTGGGCAGCTGAGCATCCCCAGCCATGTGCAAAGTCAGGCTGCTCTCTTCTTCCTGGCTTGGTGGATATGGAAAGGGGGAGTTGAAGCTGCTGGGGTGGCCTCTCCTAGTATTGTCATCAGTGGGTTGTTGGGCTAGGCAGCAACAGTGTTTGGTTTTAGTTTTTGTCTCTGACCCAGCAGTGACCTGTTTTCTTGCGTTTCGTGCAAGTACATGCATTAGCGGTGACTGCAGTGGGGAAGGAGGGTGGCCTGTAAGGGGTGGCTTCTCCAAAACCTGGATGGAGCTGTGTTATTTGCAGAGGTCTATATCTGACAGTGTTAATGTATAGGTCGGAGATGGTAAGCTGGCAGTCTGGAGAGTGCTTCTATCTGGCCCTTCTGTTGTGCTGAAGGGTTTGTGTTATGGGTACAGTGCATAGATTAAGGGCACTTAACTTGTGTACGCATGTCTCCAGACAGCTGTTTAGTACATCAGTGTTGATGAAGAGTCTTGGGCTGAGTGCTGCTTTTAACATGAGTCTAGCAACCTTTCATATCTGCCCAAACAGACCATGTTGCAACAAAATTGTAGTTATGTATGAGTAGGAGTTAATTTCTTGCAGGTTATTAATGTATTAATTTCATGTGGTCAGTTGAGTCAAACATATTTTGAAGTTTTCCTGCTTGACAAAGAGGTCTTGCTTGCTTCTTTAGCTTGACTTCTAACCTTTTCTTTCCAGAAGGTAATTTTTACATAGGTACAATTTTGTTGCACTGAACCTAGTAGCTATATGACCCTACTTTATCTGGACAGTGCTGACAGCAGATAGCCATTTGAATGTAGCCCAGTGGGAGATCTGTTCCTGCCAGGTCTTCCTCTTCATTTTGGAAATGTGCTTACTTGTATGGTGCTTCTTGAGACAAACGTCTAAATGACAGTAATTTACAATCTACATTGAAGTGATGCAGAATTCCAGATGCATTAGAACAACCTAAGGGCCTGTTATGCTCAATTAGTCTCTGGGGTGTGCTCTGCTATTTATTATGTGATCTTCTGGTCTCCCCAGGAACATCAGCTGTGTTATTGCTGGAAAAAGTAAGTACATTTGTGGCCTGCCATGCCAGGGTGGCTGGCTGCCATGACCTGCTGCCTCATTGCCCGTCTTGCAGAATGAACGGCCTCCTGCCTGATTATCTCATGTGTTTTCTGGAGCAAGAAAAAAAACCTCATAATTTTTCCATACATCAAGTTCACTTGCAGTGGTGATTTTTGCACGACCACTGTGTTGTATCTGGATGATATGTACAGAATCGTTCCCAAGGCACTGAGATGTCTTGGGTTCCTAATCAGATGTAGGGCTTCATTTTGCCTGTCTATATCTCTCTCAATCCTTAGCAACTCTGACATGAATTTGTAACAATGCAGATGCTCTTGTTTTCAACTTTCTAGCAAAAAAGGGTCATCAGGCAACCATTCATTCTCCACTGATGACTCTTATTAAGAGTATTAAATATGGATCAGAGTCTCATTCTGTGGCTTTTACAGTAGGCATTTTATTTTGACTCCGTCTTCTACCAAGCCCTTAATTGGTGCTAATGGGAATTGCTTGTTACATTTCTAAATTTAAATCATTTGCAATAGAGTGCAAACTCACACTTGGTAAGCTGTAGCCTACTGTCAGACATGGTCTCAGTTGTGCTATTTCTAATGAAAATGGTTTTTATGCTCTCTGCTGTAGTGTGGTAATTTTGTGCAAAACATTAACAAAGGTGTAAGACAAGTACATATTTTTTTTTCCCCTGCTAATATAAAAAAAAAAATCTTTGCTCGTGTTTCTCTTGAAGCAAAGATGGGCCCATTTACCTGAGCTGGCCTCTGTTTTTTTGGAAGAACTCTTGCCAGGTTTCCTCTGTGTCTCTGAGCCCAAAAGAAGTCTGCTTCATTCATGGTCTGGGCTCTGGCTGGTTAACTCTCTCTGTAATGAGAGAGCAGGTACAGCGCATCATTAACAGTATGATCTTCTACACTTACTTTGCTAGAGACTCACCTAGGCTTAGGGACATCCATCCTATTTCCACTCTTCTAGATCAGGCAATTTGCCTTGTTCCTAACCACGTTTAAGAGATTCTTTGGGCACGGAGTTCTTTGCCTTGTTTCTTCTGCAAGCTTCAGGAGAGGAGCTGAGAAAAATCAAATTTGGCTCCTGTGCACTCCCATGTGTCATGCCAGGGAGACTTCTAGTTCTTAGGTAGAGTTTCCTGGTTCAAGCTGGGGGGTCTGAAGACCAACTGCCAAGTATGGAGTGAGGGAGGATTAGGAAGAGTGACTATAGTTCAGGTTAAAGTCTTTATTTTGTCATATTCTTTGTATGTTCAAGACAAATATTCTGTACAAAATTGTCATTAGAGCACCCATCTTCTACCATCCCGTAAGGCTGCAGATCACATCCATGGGACCTCATTTGTTGTATCCCATTTTCCTGTGGAAGATGTCATCCTCACAGCCTGCTCAAGCGGTTGTCCCAGCAGCTGCTCTCTCTTCTCTGTTATTCCTCCTGGAAGATGCTAGCTTTCTCTAGCAAAAGGTGCTATGCCTTAAATGCAAGCAATTATCTTTGGCCACTATGTTGTCTATTCCTTAAAGACATTCAGGAAGCAAATCTTTCCCTTAGCAATCAAAGCCCCAAATGTAGAGACATGGGCAACCTTGGGATGCAGGGTTCATGTCAGTGTTTTTATGCAGGGCTACTACTTAACTAGTTTTGCATACCGACATTCAGTCTTAGTGGTTTTTTTGTTTGTTTTTAATCTTGGCAAAATCTTCCTTATGTTTTGTTGCCTTGGGGAATATGACAGTGATACTTGTTTTAGGTGCATGTCTTAAATGGATGGTTTTGACCTGTGGGAGACAATCGGTGAAAATAACCATGCAGTGAATCTTTAGACCTAAGTAAAAAGCAACATAGGAAAATATTTCTCCTGTCTAGAGGTTTCCCTATTACATCATAGGGGTGACGGATTGTCTGGAAGAGGGAAGGCTGTTGAAAAAATGCTGGGATATAACCTGCTTGATTCTGTTTATAGAAAACATGATCCTTAGCTTCATCTAATCTTTGTTGCTGCTGGTCTAAATGGCTCAATGCTTCATCCCACTACAAAAGTCTGCTTTTGCTCAGATATGGTGTGCCAACATCCTCCTTATTTCAAGGGCAATTTTGCAGGAGTTGGGAGTGCTGTACCTCAGCCTGCTTGGATATATTGCAGTTTTCTAAAATCATTCAAGAGTTCAGAATGCCTCAGTAACACTGAGGTTGTGGGACCTGCTTCTGTCCTTTTACATGCAGTTGCTGTAGCCAAAGAGGCAAGTTTTGGCTTCTCCTGCAGAATCAATATGGCTATAAATTATGACTTTTCTCCATTTTATTGTAGCCACTATGCAATTTATCAGATCTGACTCTTCTGTGGATACAGCCATATCTTGTTTTGATACTTAATTTTACTAACCATTTTTTCCTAGATGAATTGATGCTACTTGGAGACATTCAACTGGGTATTTATCTTGTCTACCGAGTTCCTTAAGTTGCGTGAACCCACTGCAGTTTGCGTAGCTATCGGAAGGCACAATATGTGATGCCAGGGTCTGTACAGCTGCAGTATAGCTGTTGTGATGCTTGAGAAGAACTTCAAGATATGATAGGTTTATTTTCACATTTCAAAGGGTGTTTACAGGGACTGTAATCTAAAAAAAGAAAGGCTTAAAGAGTTAATGGTTGACATGGAATCGACAAAAAGAAATGGAACTTTGCAGTGCTGCATTAAGAGAGTTAAAGTGGAGTTGGCAATCACATTTCATACGGAAAATTGTATTTCAGATTTTGATCTACCATATAAATCAAGAGTAGGAAAATAACACTTTTGCATGATGATACAGGATGCTTAGGAGAGACAGCTGAGGCAGTGCAGTATGGCTTGCTTGCTGCTTTAGTCTTTGTTTAAATTGCTTGCCTGCGCTTGTTGTTAACATTCAGAGTAGCTATTTACTGAACTCTTAAAATATATTTGGTGTCTCTGTATTTGACAACTGAGAGACACTTAGCGTATCTGCTGGCACTTTTTATCTGTGCTTTTATTAATATGTATTTATGTCTTTCTGTTCCATTTAAGACTGGATTACTTCATCCAAATCCATCATAAATAGATAGTGTTATTGTAGCCATGATCATCTAGGGTGTAAGAGAAACAAGCTTCACCTCCTTCTATAAATTGGAACTTTCTTATACAATTGTTAAATGCTTGATTTGCTCCCATCAGTTTTTTTTATTATTATTTTGACAGCTGAAATAGTTTGATATTGTATTTTTCTGAATAATATAGCTCTGATTATTTTAAGAGGGTGTTTTCTTGTGCATAAATGAAATCGCATCACAGCAGCTGTGGTTCGTAAGATGCTAGTTATGTAGCAACATGTTCAATGTTTAATGAGCCTTGCCATATTATTAACATCTATTTAATATTCGCTCAGAAATACTTGGCTGTTAAAATGTAGAAAAGCTAATGTATACATATAGCTTATTTATATGCATAAATTAGTATAAACATGAAAGATATGAATGAAAAATGTAGGCTAAATGCCCAGATAATCTCCTTTGACAGCTGGCTTTGCTAGACTGTGGAATCAAGCCTACTTGCAGGCAGCCTTGAACACCAGAAAATGCCCTGTGGCACGCAAGGGGCAGAGATCTGAGTTTGGCAAGCTCTGGGCTGGATGATCCAACATTATTTGGTTGCCATTGTAGTGGCCTCCCGGCTGACAGCAGTGCTCGGGTGCTTGCCTTATGAAAGGGTCAAAGCTTTCTGCTTCCAGGTAACAGGGTGATTTATGCTTTGCCTGACAGTCTCTGTCTTCTGAGTTCAGGGTTGAGAAGAGTACCTGGTGAGGGACAACTAGCCGTCACTGGGGGTAGAGAGCGGCAAACTGGCTGGTATCTGTGCAAGTGGGCAAAAGTGGAAGCAGTGACTGTGGGGGGGTTCTGCTGCTGTCCCAGGTGTGCTACAGGGCACAGCACGCTGCTCGGTGTGGTGGTACCAGGAGTCATGCCAGGTGTATTGCCTTGGGTGTACTTGGGTCTGCTACATCTCTAGACAAGGTGCAGCGCTGGGGAAAAAAAAGAATAATCTCACCCTAAAGTATCTTTCTGAAGCAGAAGGATTCATGGCTTCTTCTTGTTATAGGACAGACCATTTGCAAGATCTGACCTCTAATTCATGTCAGAAGTGGTGGTTTGTCATGAGAAGTAGATCTATTGACTTACAGCTGTGACTTTTCCACCTAAGTTTGTTTCTGAAATCTGTGAACCACTTTCAAATGGACCACAGAAGGCGCAGAAAAAAAAAAGGCACTGCCTGTTGGTTTAAGTTTACTATGAAGGGTCTGTATCTCCCCTGGATTTTTTGGGGAGTCTAGGGGAAAAGGGGGTAAAAAACCCCCACCCTCCCTCCCACAAGCTTTTCAACTGCCAGCATTAGCATGTCAAGAATGCCGCAGAGCACATTTTTTCATGGCTTCTTTGAGGATCCATTATGCTGCGTCACTCACTAATAGGCCTTGCTCTCTGGGAACAGTTCTCAGTTGTATATTTGATGGTACTCCTGTCCAGAGGTTTACAGGTATGTCTATACTAGTAAACCTTACACGCCAGCCTCTGTGGGAGAGAGGTATGGCCTGGCTTCCAGGTGTAGTGCACCTCTGACCACCTTCTCTAAAAGGACAACTCCCTGGCCTATGCTACCTGAGCATAGTTTGAATTATGGTCTAGAAAGACCAAAAACCATGCCAGGCACTATGCTAGCCAGTTAAATGCTACAGAATGATCATGTGCCAGTGATTTAAGGCTTATGTCCTGACCATGTCTTGTTTATTACTACAGATTAAGTTACTGTAAAGCCTTCTAGATGTTTCAAAAATCCATTTTCATGTTTTCTTGTGAATTTCCCAGCAGAGAATCTTCATATGAAATTCTTGCCCTACCAGGCTCATGTTCAACTTGAGTTTGCCAAAGCTGTTGTCACTCAGTGAACAACTCTTGTCTGCGATGTGCCTTTATCCCATTTGCTTTCCTTGGATCAATCGGGGAACAAAAGAAGGGAGAGTGACTAATGCTACTGGTGCGTGAATTGCATGAGTGGTATTCAGATATGGCCATGAGTGGACACATCTGGAGAATCAGTGGAGAAAAACACTCCCCCCAAGGCTTGATGCAGAGTGAATTGGGGATAACATTCCCTGGAAGCAGCGAAGTGGGAGAAAGAAATGGTTGGGCTTTACATCACAACTTCTAATTCACTGAGAGAGGAAACCTTTCTGACCTTTCAGACACTGTCAGGTTTCCTGCTTCAGCTGCTCGTGATATACCTCTTGCTGCCTTCAGCCAGTCATCGTCTCCTCTCCCATGGAGTACCTGAGACTGGAGGAGGGAAGCAAAATGGAAATCGTTATCCTTCTTTCTTGGCATTCTAAAGGCATGAGGACATGCTTGAGACGTTCACTCTCCCCCTCCCCCCCCTTCTTCTGCTCTTCTTCTAATTTTCTCCTTCCTCCCCTCCCTCTTCTTCCCTCTATTAGGGGCTGCAGGAGAACAAGGATGGGAAAATTTACTGAGTTTTTTTCCAAAGCAAAAAATTAAAGGACATAGGAACTGACCCCCCCACACCCCCCAGCTTTGTTTCTCACTGCATAAATGGACAAAACATGAAGGCAGGCAGAATGGCAGCTAAGGTACTTGCTGGCAGATGACTGTAAAGCTATCTGATTTAGAAGGCAGCTTGACGTAAAGGTAAATTATGCACTATTCATATTGAGCAGGGGCTAATTGAATCCATATATCTCTGTTAACTCATATTCTGAAAAGAAAGCTTCATCCATTTGGATTCTGGCAAGGTGGCAATTTTGCTGCCTTGATTTCATAACTTTTCCTTTGTCCACATTCATAACTGCTTAACTGTAACAGGAGACAAAATGTCAATGCTGGGTCCTTACCTCTTATTCGACTGCCATGACTTGTATAAGGCACATTATAATACATTGAGGAGTTGTATTACTGAACACGAAAAGCATGTTTAAAGATCCTATTTTGAGCAGAACAGGAATGTTTTGTCAGCAAAGTGCGAGGCTAATTGGTGTCCATTTAGAGAAAGAACAATAATAAACACTATTATTACATGAGTTTACAAGTGTAACCTTGGAATGTCTCTGACAATTGCAAGTAATTATTTGCTTCCTCCACTCCGGAGGCAAAACTCTGCAAACATTCCCACACTACTGTTTGACAAGACATAAATGTGGCACCCACGAGGCAAAGAGACAAACTGTTATCCTTGCAGGCTCAAGTTGTACTGAAGCCAAGGCTTGCTGCCATCTCACTGATATATTAAATGCCAAGCAGTTGAGAAGAAGAAACTGTTACTTCATCCATCTTTGTGACTGAATGCCCTTGCTTCCCCTTACATCTTGTTTATTCATGAGTATTTGGAGACATTCCTTGGTGTGGGTTGTGTAGCTGCAATTTTGTCTCCCTGGAGTTTGCCTCCTGTCCACTTACTTTCTTAAACGTTGTCTTTATGTTTAAGGCAATGGTGCTTGTTACTTGGCTTGCACCAGCCTGTTTTAGGGAAAAGTGTAGGAACTATAATTAGAGGAACAAGTGCAAAGAGGTGAGAGTGCAAGAGGACAGGGGGAGAAGGATGGCAAGAACCTCCATTGAAATAGGCTCAAGGAACTGGGAAGGGAAAAGGAGGGACAAATATTGCTGGAAAGGGGGATGGGGGTAAAGCCAAAACCAACCTCCTAGAAGAGGAGTCTAGAGATGATGGAAAAATATGAATTCCTTTATTAGTGTGTAACATATTTGTATGACAATTTCATTCTTGGGTGGTGAGACATGGCTGTTTACCAGTTAGAGAGAATGAAAAGGGGAATGAGCTGTGATGGCTAAAGTTGAGGAGTAAAGGAGTTTGGTTCCCTTTCTGGTCAGCCCCATGATAACTGTGGGAGCTCTCTGGTTTTCCTTCCCTACCCATTCCCCAAGGTAACTGGAATGGCCCCAGCTGATCAAACATGGACATGACTAATAAGCTTTGTTTCGCTTCACACTGTTGTGATTCCCTCTAGAATTATTACCAAATCTTGCAGTATATGAGTCTGGGTATTTAGTCATCATCTTACATCTAAGAATAATTTAATTCTTATTTCCAGCTATTTTGGAAAACCTAAATAGACTTAAATAGATAAAAGAGTCAAAATACTGCACACAGTTTCCAGCTTACTTAGTGAAGGCCTAAGGGCTCAGTATTGGAAAAACTATAGGAGTAGTCTAAGAGTGTCAGGCAGGCAAGGAATTAAAATCCCCAGATTTAAAGCATTTCTAAGTTATTTGCCTCCAAAGTTTAAAATCAGCTTACAAGTACACAGTAGTTTTTAGACCTCACTTTTGACAGAAGGTACTGAGATAAGTTGGCCTCCTGGCTGACACGAAGGACAGCAATTGTCCATACTGCGCTTCCTCTCTGCTCTATAATCATGCCACAAGTAGTTAAAGAGAATATTAAGTTTAAAACAAAACAAAACCACAGGATGAAGTGTACTCACTGAAACACAGAGCTCTTTGCTCCCATTATCTACTTCAGCATGCAGAGCTGAGGCATGGTTGTGCTACAGTGCGGAAGCTGCGCTCCTGGAGGAGGGAAAGCATTACCTCCAGACCAGGCGACGTGCTGGCCCATGTCAAGTGTGAGCAAAGTCAAAGGCAGGCAGTGAACTATATTTCAAGAATAATCTCAAACTATGCGGTGGGGCAAGGGAAGACTTGGATAACTGTAGCACGTCTTCATGGCGCAGTGAGGAGCAGATGATACCTGCAGATTTAAATGCTTTGTGCCAGAGCTGGAAAAGCGAGTGCTGGTGTATCACATAAAGTTAGTGCCAGGTGACGACAGAAAGTGGAATAGAGATCTTGGGTAACGTGGAACATAAAGGATGCAGAAATCAGTGAAGCGGATTGCATGGGGCAATAAGAGCTGGAGCTAATAGATCCTTCACAATGTGAGTGTAGGCTGGACCATTTCCCATGAGGACACCGTCCTTTGGCATCTTTATTGCTGCCACTTTTCGCACTTGCCCGCATGATGGCGAGTAGCAGGATTTGTCAGAGGGGCAAGAAATGGCTCTGTGCTTTCCCAGGGCAGGCATGGTCATGGTCTGTGTGTTGGTGCTTGAGCAGAGCAAGGTGGAGGGCTGGGGGGCCCCATCCCACCTCACCTGTGTGGGCTGCTGCAAGCAATGTGCTGCTGCCTGGAATGGATGTGGAGGAAGCTTTTAGGACAACTGAGCTGTTGGTCTTCTGCATGGATGTCCCAGGCTGTGCCCCAGTGAGGGCATTCAGTTTTGTTGGATGAGCCTAGCCACATATGGAGGCTGATCTAACCATACACTTTGTGTGCCGTATCCCTTTACTTGTATATGCCAAGCCCCATCAATGCAGCACAAAGCAGAAAGTCTTTACGTACTTGCACGTTCTTTCCCACCGTATTTAGCATGTTAGTATGTCGTAACGATGCTGTCCTTGGCACATCAAATACTATTATGGTATTTTTATGTTCCTTTCCTGAATTAACTGTTTGGGCTGGATTCTGATTGTGGTTACAAGGAGCTGTTCTGCATTCAGGTAGTGTGTGTTGTAAGTGAAATCCAGCTGAGAGACAGGATGAATATTACGCTTAGCTGAAAAGCATATGCTTAACTGTACCCATACAGTAAGCCACAAATTGTCAACTCTAGAATCATGATAAATTGGACTGATTAGTGCCAGGTAAACAGTATTTTTTTTGTTGTTGTTACCAAAAATGTGAAGAGAAAACTTGCCACGAAAATAGCAACCACTGTTATTCTGGTGCGGACAAAATCAATGCCAAATCAACACTGGCAAGTGAAGGGAAAAAAAAGCATGTTCAGAAAACAGTTTAATAGAAATGAAAGTGTATGCAACCAATAAAAAGTGTGACTCATCTGTACTTCTTCCACCCTAACTGCAGACTGATGTTCCAAAAATCTTTCCCAGAATTAGTATGTAGAGAGTGTTTATAAGTCGAAGTCTGTTTATAAGTTTAAAACTCAAGAGCAGGCAGCTAGCACATAGAGGGTTTCATTCTTTCATCCTACCTGATGTGTTATCCATAAAAAGGATGACCACTTGGATCAAAAGGTCTGTAAATGGTTCATGAAGATTTCTGCCCTGTAAACCGACTGAAGTCATTCTCTTTTTTGTAATGGCATTGGATTCACTGGTGTGTATGGAAATAATGGCTGTGCAGCGTATTTGAAGGCTGATTGCACCATACGGCCCTGCCTGCCACCAGAATGAACCACATAGCCTGCCAGGCTAGAGAGGAGTGGGTATTGCGGGGCTACAGCTTGCTCAGCAGCATTTCTGTCATCTTCTTGCTCTTGTCCGTGGGGTTGGTGTATCTGTGGCCCTGTGCAGCCATCGGTAGTGATGCATTGATTGTTCAAAGCTGCCTGTTGTCTCTCTTATCCTTCCATCTCTGAAATCAAACAGCTAGTGTGAGTCTGCTCCTCCAGCTCCTCATAAATTGCAGGTCATTCATTAACAGCCTTTTCAGGGTCTACTCCAAAAAAATTGTTAGAAAGCTTTAATTTATTTTTATTTAGTATTATTTAGCATTATTATGCAATTACTAGGTTATTAATGGAATACTAACTAATTTTTAACAGCTAAACCACCAGGTGTTACAGTGTAAAAGGTAATAACCACACAACACCATTCTTCTACGACACTTCTGTTCTAGTGCAATGATGCATATAAGGATTTTCTTTGTTGGAAACAAATGTGAAATATCAGATATTAAAAGATGTTCACTAGTTCAGATGTCAACAAAAGGATACATTAACAAAAGACAATGGTCCTAACAGATCAGTTCATCAAGAATTACTAATAAGCCTTTGACTAATGGAAGTTCTTCATTCTAATATGAAGTGCACAAACCAAATGATCATTTTTTTTAATGAGCAAAACTGTTTTCAATTGGTGAAGCTTCTAGTTTTTTCCTTTTTAGAAGGAGCAAAAGCAATGCCTCAGCATAATGGAATGATAACTGCACAGTTGTTCCCCTTTGGGAGCAGTGATACGCAGAGATGAAACTTGGGTCTGGCACAACTCATTCATTTATGTCATTGTCTCATGGTATCCTTATACATACACTCAATGACCGAGTTTGTTTAATATTGGCCTTTTTACAAAGAGAAGACATCAAATGATTTAATTTTGGGTGCATTTTAAGTGCTGGCTTGTTTCTTTCAGTGCAAGCAAGAAGAAAACATTTATTCTTTTCTTCTTTGATATGTACTCTTTACTCTCTGAGTAATCCTCTCCAAAACCATTAATACAATGGATTAAGCATACTTATGCCATCTGGCTCTGGTCAGATCAGGATTTGTGATCTATGACTACCTGGAGCAATAAAATCACTAAAAGTGAAAGCTTCGAATAGACTTCATTGACATTAGTTTCTTAACTTCCTTGGTTAAAAGATGATGTGGCTTGAAAGAGTGGGAAGGGTTGAGAAACTTTATGAAAACAGAGCCAAAATAAATAAATCCAGTCCAACTGAGGTAAGACTTGGTAGGTAATGCATCCACACAGCAGGTGTATTTTATCTAAACCTCATAAATATTTTATATGATCCTTTGTAGAATTACTGCTTACTCTTAAAAAACCCCAACCCTTATGAATCATTTATACAAAATAGATAATACAGAATGGGGAAGGAACTGGCTTAACAATTTCACATGCAGAGCACAGCAGGCCTACTACTGATTTATTGAAAGGTGACTTTTCCTGCTGGTGTAGAATACTACTTCTCCCATAAACAAGGTTCAACCAGAGCTCAGCAAGCACCAAAAAGGCGGCACCAGGAGGGGTTGAAATGGGAGTCGAAGTACAGCTGAAGGGGCTATACCAGGTGTCTCCTCTACAGATCTAGACAAATGTATTTTTTAATATGTGATTGAACTGATATTTCAGCATCATATCTGCCACAGTTGTCTGTAGGAGAGTCACTGCGTGAAAGAAGCAAAGTAAACAGTCATCTTCTGACTGCATTGGCTTGAAATTTCCTGGCAAACATGTTCTGGTAAATAGGTCAACAGCAAACTGATCAAATCGTGGTGGGTTTTTAAAAAAAAATATATGAAATTTCTAATCCAAATTACTTTATTTACTATTTGTTTTCATTTCAGGTGGTGCAATTTCATTAAATGAGTATTGAATTTCTGGCTTTTTGTACCAAATTCTTATGTGGCTTTTGGCACTGGTTAGTCCTGATGTGACTCTGATCCTGAATTTTAACCTGATGTTATGCCAGATTTGTTACATCTTTAAAACCTTTCTAATAATTGAATAGATGGTCTGTTGTGGAGCATTCTCTGAAGAGATCTCTGCATGACATGCAGAGCATCTACTCTCCTTCCACCCCGAGCAAGAAAATCCCAGGCACGAACACGTGTGATGTGTAGTATTGGGAAATGTTATGTGTCGAGTTACCACAGCTACTAATTATCTTAACATTTTGCTTCTGAGTTTGTCTTAACTTGGTATTTCAATTATGCCTCAAAACAGACTTAACTGATGGCACAATGGAACAGGTTGATCCATCCCAATGGTAGATCCATCCGACTGGATGGATCCCAATCCATCCCTGAGGTTGCATTTAATTGGTCATAAGTGCAGTATATGCAAGTTTGCAAGCTGTGATACATTGCACCGCATTACACCAGTAGTATTATGTCTGAGTCATCAAAACAATGATGCTTCCTGTAATGGTTAGAAACTGGATGGATACCTCAAAATATTTTAGGACTCATCTAATGGACCTCCTTGCTTCTTATTGCAGAAGCCATCTTAGAGACACAATACACATGGGTAGCCAGGACCTTCCTTTAGGATATTGAAGTTGCCCTGGGCAGCAAAAAAACCAAACCCAAAAACCAACCAAACAAAAAAGCCATAATCCTAGTTTCTTTGCTTGGGAGCCCTCAAAGGCCAGGGTGCTTGTGGTGAGGGAAAGGCAATAGGGTATCTGAGGTGTGACTCAGTTATGGACCAGCTGTCCCCTTCTTTCCTTAGGACAGCAGACAGTCCAATTTCAAAGGCACACAGATCTCTTTCTCTGGCCCTGCATCCCACCTGTGCCCCCTTTTGCTTTTGTCGTTCCTGTGGTAGGAACAGCTCAATCCCTGGTTCAAGTTCCTTATTCCAGGAGCCAAAATCCAATTTTGCCTACCTTGGTGAGAAGTCCTGAGATAGCCCTGTTTATAGCCATGATTCTATGGAGCTAGAGAGCATCTCATGGACCTTGCTGTGTCTCGGTGGGTTCTCCATGTTTTTGATGCTGATTTGACAACAAAAGCTCAGTGTTTCCTCTGGAGCTTGCACCTGAATATTTTTACAGGCATTGCTAATAATTTCTCAACACTTTGCCTTGTAGGGGTTCCTTTAGAGCCATTTCTTGGATATAAATGAGCAAGTTTGCAGAAGGCCTTGTAATTAGAAAGGAAATGACCAGAATCAGAGTCTATAAAGTCTGGTTACTTTCTATAAAGACCTGAAAAGAACAAAGTTTTGAGACTGCAACTGAGAAGAGTAGCCAATTATTTGAAATCTTACTCCGGGGGAGAAAAAGTAGTAAACATAAGTGGGGTTAGGAATATAAGCAGTGACTGCACTGTTACAGCATGGAGTTGTTTTTAACTTGTTGCATTTTTATTGCGGCAACAGTGTTCTAACATTTAGTGCTGCCTGCCCAGAGAAGTGTAACCCAATAGCATCTGGTCCTTTGCTGCATACAGCCAGTGATCACTTTATACCCGTTATTTCCTTGAACAAATAATCAGCTTCAGACCACAGATTATTTAAAAGCAAACCAAAATAATGGAGGCCTTTCCCATAATCACGTTCATGTCATAACTGACTTCTGTTTAGCCTCTCATAACAGAGCATCTACTGCATGTGAGTTGCAATCTCATTTCATGTTCCTGATAAGTTTTTTGTCTAGATGGGAGGGTGCAGAGGGGAAATAATCTAAGCTTCCAGAGAAACTGAGGTACTCTCATAGGGAAACAAATAGCAACCCTGAAACAGTGGCATGAGCAGAGAATTGTTACCAAGATATTTTCTGTGGATTTTTCTTCTCCTACCTTGCTATTCTGGAGCAGGCCACAGGGCTTGTGCTTAAAGACAGCACAGTCACTACTCTGCTTTAACTTTCTTTGCCCTGTTTTTCTTTCTTCCCTTTGTCTATTATTTGTTTGGATTGGAGCTTGTTTGAGCCAAGGATTGCGTTGATGCAAAATCTAGCCAACGGGTCTCAAACTTTACAGGAGAGACTAGAGGCTGGCTATAATGATAATTCTTATTTTCTACACAATTCAATTTCCTTTAAATTTTTCTCACTTTCTTTTGCAAAGTCCTTGGAGAGGTAAAACCAGAAACCTGAACTATTACTTCTTTTTCCTTTTGGACTTTGCTCTGGCTGAATTTGCCCTGGCTCTGCTCCCATGCAGGCCACTGGTGGGCTCTTCACCACTTGGGCAAGCCCAAACCAGTTTAAACCCATTTGAGTTGGAAGACGGACCATCTCAGAATGGAAAGCAGCCAGTGACAGCACACAGCACAAGAGTCCTGGTAGGGAGCGGACACCAGGTGGGACCCCGAGCAGCACCGAGCATCCCTGTGGGTAAATCAGGGGCTGGAGCTGCACGTGCTGGGGAGCCCTATGGATGTTGAGGATATAGGCCCCAATGGTATAGGATATAACACAGCATTGCAGACCTGCAGACAGTCCTGGTGCTTGGCAGGTGCCTATCTGGAGACATCAACAATATCTGAGCTGTTACTCTGATTAGCAGAAAAACTTCTGGAAGGCTGGTATGAGTTTAACAAGAACTTAAAAATATTGGTTTGAATGGATTTTGGTTAGGGTTAGGTCTGATTGAATCCCTCTTTTGCAGTCCCACCAGTGAGGCACAGAGTCTGCTTTCTAACCCTGGGTGTTAGCAAATAGCAGCAAGTTCCCTTGAGGGAAGATCTGAACATGAGGCCCGAGAACAGTGGGTGTACGTTGTCATGGCTCCATGTGCTAGGAGAGCTCTGGCTGTCCGCAGTCTGTCTGCTCCATGTTTCCCTGATCACCTCGATGCTGCCAGCTCTTGGCATGGCTTTGAAATAGGGTAAGCCCTTGGCTCTTCTCAGCGCTTCAACTGGCAAGCCCAGCAATACCCATTAGTTTCATTAAACAATATTAATGGGAGACATGAGTTTAACCCTTCATAGCAAGCCTCAGTCCTGTGGCACAAAGCGCAGCCAGACAAGTGAGCTTTTCAACTGTAAACAAGATTATCCTCATCTCTGCAGGACAGGGTACGCAGCAGGAGAGCCATGATTCAGTTAGCAAAAGTCTGGCTCAGACTTGCACCACATCTCATTTCCTGAGATGGTTTTTGAAGAGGCAATATCTCTGGTATCTGCAGTTTTCAGATTCCCCAAGAAACTCAGTGGTTCCTCAGACTTGCTGTCAATGTTTTTTAAGAACCTGGAGTCTTTCAGGTTCCCTGCAGGAGCCTTCCTGAGAAGGTAATACATTGCTGGGGGAGCTCCCCCTTGTTTCAGCCTCAGTCCCGAGACTCTGGAAATAGACCACTACCCCTTTAGCAATATTTTTTGCCAATTTTTGTTGTTGTTGGGTCCGCGGAGGAAGTAACCTAATTCATTCTCCTTTAGGTTGTACCAGATTAGTAGAGATGGAGACAACTGCCTAGCAAAATTAAATGCAGAAAAGATGCCTTTGCTTTTAGTCATTACTTTAAACAGACTTCTCAAAAGTAGCCTGCAAGCCTCCAGAGTCCACTGAACTCAGGTTGAAAACAACTGTTTATCACTATACACACAATTATGCGAACTGTGGTAAACACATTATAATATATTTTCATATTTCCCATATAGCTATTAAAATCCCTTTCTCTAGTCAAGATCAACATGCCCACAAATTTTAGTCAGAAGGTTGGTTTTTTTTTTTTCTTTAAATGTAGAGGCATTCATGTGTTCAGTAATGCTGCAAAGCCTGTGCAAGGTGCTGCACATTCTACTTCTGTCACTTGTCAACCTTATCAGACCTGTATTGATTTACAATCCATAGTTCATCACCTGGGGACCTATTTTCTACTGAATGAAGCACGTTAAAAAAATATATCAAAGATCCTCTGTCTCTTTGTTATTGTAAACTCAGAAAATAAAAGTTTGTGTTTGAACTCCAACAGGACACTCAGTGATGATCCACATTGAATTCCTATCCAGAAAAATATCAGTGGAAGCTCCAATGAGCATAAATTTAAATGCTGGTTCTATTCCCCTGGATTTGAAGCAAATAATGTTGTTTTGGTTCATATTAAAGGAATTCTTCTGTTGACGCTCATACAACATATTTTGTGGTGAGCTGGAAATAGGAGCAAACAACAAAGTCTGCAGGGTGGACAGAATAAATGATAGAAAAATCAGAGTAGGAAAAGGTTGTGCTATTGAAAAACAGTAAGTTTGAGATGTTTATTAACATCTGGATGCTGTTTGTGAAGAGATGGAATGATGGCTGATGGGAGTTTGGAAGGGAAAGAAACTAGAAACACATTGAATTTCTCATGCCTTTTTTTATGCAGACTGAAGCAGCACTTGACTGAACTGGTGCATTTTACAGTACCTGGATTTTTACAGTTGTTCTGTCGCTGCTTCATAGTGATGAAAAAAGGTGAGGTGGTTTTACACTGCTTCTCTCTTAAAGTAAGATGGAATGTGTTACTTAGCAAAAGAGTGTGCTAAAGATTACGTAGTCTGCCTTTCAAAGATTTCTTTGGACTTCTGGATCTATTTTAGCCCATGAGTGAATATTTTGTTACGCTTCCTACTTGCTGGAATAAAAGCCGGTTTAAAAAAAAAAAAGTGAGGTCACTGCAAGCAGAACTATTGCCAAAGCTCAGGAGCAAGGTGAGATACCAGTAGAGATGCATGGACATCACTACTTGAGTGCAAAATACAGAGGAAGAGAAAGCTTGGCAAGATGAAATTCTTTGGGATTATTTCATGTCTGTTACTGTCTGCTTCTCTACAAAGTCAAGTCAGAAAACAGTTGACGTCTCTATAGTTGTTAGACACTTTGCCAACCAGGCACACGTTATAAACATTACAGAAGAAGAGATCACAAAGGGCTGGCTCTGATGACATCTAATTCTGCATATCTACATAGTTACAGGATGAGACCTCATAAAGCTTGACTTTGTAAATGCGTTTAATGTGCCTTCACTGCAAGCCCCTCAAACATGAAAGTATGTGAACATAAAATTCTTCTGCCTAAGCACTGCTTGATGTTAACTAGTATGATTTTATGCTGGCTGCCTTGTCTTACTATTTAGAAATACTTTCAGTTGATGGCAGAAATCCTGTCCCTATTGAACTCAATGGTAGACTCCTGTGCATTTCAGAAGGGACAGGATTTCACTCCATATGCTTTTGCAATGGAGATTAGGCTGCGATGCTACCCATATAATAGATTCGTTGTTCCCTGAATCAGCCATAATTTTCTTGTTCTCTATGAATCATCACTAGGTCAAGATAAAAATGCAGTATGTGTAAAGCAAATAGTAGGGAAAAACATGAACTTTAAAAGCAAAATCCAAAAGGTTTCTATATGCTAATTATCCATTAGGGTTGTCTTCTCTTTATTTATGACTGTAGTTTAGATCAGTGTTTTTTTTCACTGTTTCCTTTCCAAAACTACTACCATCTGTACTGATGGAGTAGGTTCCTTTTTGAACCTAGCAGAGTGAACACAATATAACAGCAGTCACCTTCACATCAGTGTACAATATCAAGGTTGCAAAGCTCTGTTGCCTTATTTTGATAGACAAAACCTGGAGGAAAGGGAGAGTATTTTTCCAGCTTGGAACATGATGCCTTGGTTCTGTTTTTCAAAAATGCAGGTTTGTGCCAAAGATTACAATTTAAAGGGCAACACTGACAGGAGTCATCACTTTCTAGATACATACGTGCCTACAAGCAACAACTTTGTTTACAAAAGATGGCTGCAGACTTTGCTTTCTATTATGAGCAGTTCTAGATATCACTGGCATATTGCTGAGAAAGAAGCATTTCGTCCAGCAGACTTTCACTTGATAAACTCCATGGCATTGTACAGGGGAGGAGGGAAAATTCTGAAAGAGAGATGCTTCAACTCTGGAGGTTTGTTTTGCTTTAAGTGAAGCCATCCTCTCCTCTTTTCTGCATTTCCTCTTCCCAGCTTTAAGCAGACCACACTGATCTCTTGTGAATAGTCTCTGCTCTTGTTATTCATAGTTTTCCTTCTCTTCCTACTCAACAGTCCTTACAGGATAGGAATAAAACGCAGAGCAGGCAGAAGGAGTTATGACAGAGGCAAAAGTAGCAACCTCATTGCCCAAGATGTGATACACAATGATTTGACTGTTGCCTACCCTCTACCATTTCCCTCTTCTTTTGGCTTTAAGATACGTAGCTGTTATGCAGATAGCTTGTACTGAACGTTTCACTGTGCAATGCATGCAGCTCATTTGTTTTTATTCTGAGCAAGATTCATTTGGCGCTTTATGAGATTTAGGTGCATGCCTTCTGGATGCAGCCCCATGAATTATGTCCCTGTAGGAATGTTGTCTATTATTAGCTCTGCAGAGTAGACACTGTGACACTCTGGGAGGCTGCTGTGATAAAAAGCCTTATCACCGTAAGGTCATGTGTTATTTCTATCAACTCTCTTAGTGCAATTAAGAAAAGGCTATAGCCTAATAAACTGAGGATGAGACTGGAGCTGGGACTTCTTAATCCTGTCCCTGAAAGTAATGCCTCCAATAGCTTTGCAGAGATACACAGGACCAGATCCTGTAAAGTGTCTGGGTACCTAAATCCCACCAAACTTGGACTAAATGAAATCAGGAAGCATTTGGGTAGCTGAATGCTTCTGTGTACCTGGTCTTCTGAGCCTATATCTACTTGTTGAGTGGGATGTGTAGTGCTCATAGGAGCATTGTTGGAATCAACCTGTAAATATGGTTTGGTTGTTTTTTAAAGATATCTTAAAGTGAAAGTTTCTTTCAGTGCCAAATATTGGTGTTAAGATTTAATTCCTCTGTCATATTTAGTGAAACTTCCTAAAAATATACCTACAAAAATAATTATTTGATCCATTAGGAGATAGTGAAGTGCAAGTATAAATAATCCAGAAATACACAGAAAATGATGGGTCTCTAGACTCCAGTGTTGATTTCTCTGACTCAGGCTGACGTATGCCAAGTTTACTTTAGATCTTTTATTTAAATATGTATCTGTGTCAACAGTTGTATGGAGCTCTGCTTGTCGGTTTAGAAACTCTGCAATTGAATGTTACAGAATACACATCACTTTCACAGCAGTTTGTGGCAAGAATCTCTTGAGAAATGGTTGAGAGAACATAAGTTTGTTGCCAAATAATAATGTTTAGTGACTCAGAAACTGCCATCTGTTATATAGACTCTTAATTTGAGCTCTGCATATTGAAACAGGTCCTGAAACATCTGCAGGTTTCCTCTTGATGTTTGGGCTAAAGCATCCACCTAGTTAGAATCACCCACCCTGTCCTCAAGCCTTTCCCCCGAGATATTTACTTACCACGGCTCTTTGGATTTTTTAACTTACCATAGCATACTGTCAACCATATCCACTCTCAAAGATATCTGATTTCATGCTCTTAAATTAATGCTTCATTCCAGCCACTATAGCCCAGTATTTCTATGGTGTTCCCAAGGTGAAAATTACACTCTTTTGAAATCCTGAGGGGGAAGGAGAGTTGTACCACCTGTGTGGGTAACACCTGGAGCACCATATGCTCCTGTCCAAATTGCAATGTTTGTCAAGCAAGCCAGTTCCATGTTGGGCATCTGGAGCCACCGCAGTGTTCCCATGCACGTCCTGCGCTGCTGTGCGCTGGGGAAGCCGTTTTGCAACCCTCGACGGAGCTGCTGTCTACTCACTTGATGTTGGCCACCTGCTCTATGCCTTGCTCTTTGGATGCACCTTTGAAGATTATGTGTACCCCTGAAAACACACTGCAGGAACGGAGTAAGACACAAAGGGTCTTGTAAACTTGCTGCCCTTCATCCATCTGACTCCGAAGTCTTCCCATGCTTTGTAGTCAAAATTCGATCTGGTCTCTCTTAATCTTCCCACCTTCCCTGCTACTTGCCACTTTGCATAGCACAGAAGTAACCTTAATCCCAGCATCCGAGAAATTCTGAAGGAACAAAGTAGGCCATTGCATTAAATGGTATGGTGTTTCGGTAGCACTGTCTCTCTCACACTCTTGTGATCTGGTGTGAAGTATCCAGAACTAGTTCCTGTGCACAGGGATCTTCCAGGCAGAGGTGAGTCACAGGAACCTACCGAATAGTCAGCGTGGCTTGACTTTCATCTTAGATTTTCCTTCTTTTGGGGAAGGCGGAGAAGGAGGAAGGCAAGGGGCAAAGGCTGGAAGCTGAAAATAGCGTTAGACCTGACAGAGTTCTGTGCAACATAGTTATGAAATACAGAGGTGAATGGAGGATGTATTGATGCATAGGTGTTTGTGAAGGCACGTTACACACTGTATTCCTTCCAGCTAAGCAGCCATAGATGAACATTAGAGGAAGCAACAGTTGTATAGTTTTGATGCTTGAGCTTATTTTTATACACTGAAAATGAAGCTCGAGGAATTGAGAGAGAACTCCAAATCACAGGTCAGCCACAGGGAATGCCTTTCTGTTTGTTTATTCTGTAGTTGTTCCAGTAGGTACGAAGACATTGTAGTCCAGGAAAATGTCCTAATGCATTTATGTGATATGATCCTGGCTAAGGATAGGGATAATCTACAGTAACACATTAGTTTTAGCCAGAAACTGGCCTTGTCTAAATATTACCATGAAATTCAAGTATCTTACCAGAAGAATGGCTATGAATACATCTCTTCAGAAGCACAGAATAGAGAGATTTTGCATCTGATGTTACAGAGAAATAAGATCCCTATAAAGGAGTAAACTCCATCTGGAGATAGATTCCCTTGTGGACAAGGGTAATAATTCTCTAAAACAGCTTTACATGACAGTATGCTCACTTAGATGCAATTAAATTTTTTTTTACTACTCATTACACAAAAGGAGACATTGTTTAATTAATTCAAACAGTTATTCACATTTTGAATTCACGGGAAGGTTTGAATTCTTAATGATGATGATGACTCATGGATTAAACATCCCTGAGAAGCTTTCAACTTTGCCTCACCAGTGAAAATCCAGATCTATGATCTGTACCCTACTGTCTGTCTTCTCTTTGCTGGTGACATGTGTCCAGTGTGGGCACGGTGGGAGACAGATGTTCAAGCAACTGGGGCTGGTTTCCTTTGAAAGTACAGGTAGAGGGGAAGATGCAGGAAGAGGACTGAAACTGGCGGCAGGACCACAGAGCTGTGGAGAACTGAGATTTTGCTGTGACCCTTGGCGTAGCTGTGGGAAAATACTAAAACGTAAGCCCAGCCATACTTTAAAAGTTTTGCTGGCATAGAAAAGTCAGTGAGGAGTGAGAGCCTTTTGCTGATGTGGCAATAGCAATAGCCCCAGTGCAAACGCTGACCAAAAATCCATTTGCTACTGTAGTATGTTCTGCTTAAGGACTAGATACAAACCACATGGACAGAACTTTTTCTGGCCAAATCCTAAGTTTGCTTACCCTAGGAGGAGTTGCTGGTATGGCTGTGCCTTTTAAACACAAAAAAGCCATAGACCAAAAATTAGACGCACCTTCTCTGTCATTTTTGTGAAGGGCTGATTGTGGCATGTATATTACAGATTAATTCATAGATTAATTTATGCTGAGCCAGTGCTTAGATTAGTCCAATGTCTTTGCATCAACATTTAGTGTGGAGAAGTAGAACTGTTTCAGTCTATAATACAGCACCTAAATCTGCCTTGGTACCAAATTACTAAAAAAGTGGCAAATGTGACTTCAATATATAAACCACATTTTCAGGAGGGTCTGGGAATTAGCGACCAATAAATCTAATGTCTGTATCAGGAAAACTGTGAAAAGTGTGGTAAAATTAGACACATAAAGAGACACGTAAACAAATAAGGTATGATAGGAAAGAGTTACATTGCTTTTCTAGAAGGATCTCATCCCTTATATGTTATTAGAGGTTTTTCTAGAGTAGCTACTAGCACATGTGAAAAGTTGATATGGTAGGTCTGAATTTCCAAAACAGCTTTTGCTGAACCCTTGAAAAGGCACAAAGCTACTAAGCAGTGTGGTTGTCCTTATATGAGTCTGTAACTCATTAAGAAACAGGAAACAAGGAGTTGGATTCGGTGGCCTAAAAACAGGCACTTTGTGCCACCTGGGATGCTCTGTGGTATCCAAGACACCTGCACAAAGCTGACAGATGTGACCTGGGATGTAAGGGAAATGTGCTTGTTGGCACCATATAGGCTATGCTACACAAAATTACATGAGATATTTTTCTTTATACACTGAATCTCACTCAAACTGTAGGAATAGATAATGAGTTTTGACAGGGAAGCAGATTGCTGGAGTCTCCTGGAGATCAGTGCTACAGCCAGCGCTGCCCAAATCGTTCATGGGTGATCTGGCAAGGGTGAATGATGAAAGGAAGTTTCAGAGGAGAAACAGAGCTTCCAAATGGTACAGTAAGATTGCATTTCATAACTAGGTGATAAAATGCCATCTGACACTTACTGTTGATAAAAGCAAAGTAGTGTGCTTTGGAGAACAGCCTTAATTTCACGGATACAGTGACGGGCTGTGAAGTAGCTATTGGTAATCACAAAAGATCTTGGAGTCATTTTGGATAGTTCTGTGAAAATGTCAGTTGAGTGTGCAGTGAGGGTCAAAGAGGCAAAAAGAGTATTAGGTGGTGTTAGGAAAGGAACAGAGTAGAAAAACAGGAGAAACGGTTGTGCCACTGTAAGAGCTGATGGTGTGCCCACTTCATGAATTCTCCATTCTCAAAAAGGGTGAGTAAAGAGAAAGCATACGAACAAGGAAGGCACTGATGATCAGAGATACAGAATGGCTTCCATTCAAGGCATGACTAAATAGATTACAGCTTTTCAGCATGAAAAAGGAATGTCTAGGAGGGAGGAATATGATAGAGAGCTACCAAATAAAGAGTAGCAGAGAAGATAAACGGGGAACAGCCATTCAATGTTTTCTCTACTACTTCTGTTACACGATGCCAAGTGAAATAACAGATTCAAAAGTTCAGAAATGGATCATGGAAGAAAATTCCTCTGCCTTAGTTAAGCCCTGGCAGCCTTTGCCACAGAGCGCTGTGGGGACCAGAACTCTACCCAAGTTCAAAAAGCAGCTAGACAAGCTCATAGAAGAAAATTTCATTAGCAGCTAGAATACATGAGCATATGCTTCTGATTTGAGAAGTCCTAAAGCTGTTGATTGCTGGGAGTGCATTCTGGCAAAGCATCGCTGTGTGCTTAGCCTGTTCTTATAGTCTGACTTCAGCATCTCTCACTGGTCCCTGTCCAAGAAAGGATACTGAACTGGAGGATACAGCACTCTGGCCTAGCATAGCTGTTCTTACCTTTCTAACCCATGGTTTTTTCCCTGTGAGAAAAGTGCCTAATTGATTCAACAGCTCCCCTGAGACACAGGTGATAAAAACAATAACTTGCATCTGGATGTGCACTAAGCTTAAATCAGCAGTGTCCCAGTTTCCTATTATGCAAACTTGTTCATATTGTAAAGTGCTGTGAGACTGTGAGCAGGTAATACAAGCAATACAGGATAGTGATGGTAATTCTTACCTACTGATACCTTTTTTGAATGCTGCATTTCTCTAAAAAGCTTCAGTCTTCCCATCCTCTAGTGATCCTCAGACAATTCTTGAGCTACTTTTGTTTTAGCTTGCTGTGAAAGTGAACTCATCAACCAGAAGTGAAGGAAAATGAACAATATCTTTTAGACTTAATTTGGAGCTCTGTTAACCCAGTTGAGAAAAATACTCCCTTATTATATACGTTTTAAAAAGAGGGGACTGTGGATAAAAACAATGCCTTTTTAATTTTTTTGCTTTCCTGCAATGTGAGCTTCATAATCCCCATAGTGTTAACCTTGCAATCAGCTATTAACTTCAGACATTATACTTGGAAATAATTTTTCTCCATTTGTGTTTCCTGACCTTCCAGTTCTTCAGTTTCTGGTGCCTTTCTGGTATGGCACAAAGCTTTCCAACTTCTCACTTGCTAAAAAACAAACTGGCAATTATTAATCCACTTCAGAATAAAATTGTAGCTTGCATAGGTTTGTATAGTTACCATAATCTTTTTCAAACAGCAAGCATACTGTAGAGTCTAAATGCTGAAGGAAGATGTAACTACTAAGACGTAGATAAGATGTTATTGATAAACTAACAGTTTCTTCGTATAGGTGTCGCTTGGACTAGCTAACTGGGGAAGTTCTTGGGGAACATTGTTAACAAAATTCTCGCTGTTGTTGTCTGGTTCCCTTTCTCTACCATAAGCAGACAATGTGCAAAACAATCAGTTAGGAAGCGGCCCTACATCCACCAAATTTCCATAGGTATGAATGACAATAAGCCCACCCTGTCCTCCCTGGTTTGGTTTTTGGTTTGGGGGTTTGGGGATTGGTGTTTGGTTGGGGTTATTTTTTTGAGTGTGGTTAATTTTAATGAGTTGGAAATATTTTCTTAGAGGAAGTTAAAATCCAGATTAAAGCAGGTGTCACAGGTGACAAATAAGTACAAAGACAATGGGGTTTTTTTCCACACTTCTACAGTATTTTTCTTGATCCTGGACAGTGATGGTAGAAGGCTGATGTGTCAGAGATTTAATGGTCGAGTGAACTCAGTGATCCTCACTTATTTGAGTTCAGAGACCTGCAGAAGTAAACAGATGCATTCATTGCCTGGGACTATGATGGCCAGAGCCTGTTATTGTGAGTTTGTATTATCCATGTGTTTTGGGGGAACCTTCTGCCTTTCTCCTATTCCTACTAATGCACTTAAGGGAGAAAAGATGGGAACTCTCACAGGATTGGCTTCTTTGAAAAGCAGCAATCTTCTTGTCTTTATCACTGCTTAAGGATATTGAGTATTTGGGTAAAAAACAAACAAAGCTACGTCAAAACTATGAATTTGTTTGGAAGAAAAGAAACCATTGAGTAGGAGTATTCACTCTTAAGTCAATCATCCTGAGCAGAACAACTGAGGATTTGGGGACAGAATTGCATTATTGTTGTCACAAACTCATAGATGGCCCAATAAATAGAATTGTTCATTTGATGTTTTTTCTTCCTCACTTTCCAGAGTAACAGGGAAAGTTTCTTGAGAATCTAGATAATAGGCTTTAAAACGAGGTAGCCTCAGGAAAGGTATGAGTTAATTGTCCTCTTTTATGTCTGTTGTGGATGGGAAAAGAGTGGCTGGAAAATCTAATGGAAATAAAATATCTGCTCTGCTGAAGATGGAAAATATAAGCATGGACAATCAAAGTGTTATTTGCTACTTGACTGCTGTCATTACATGGGACTGCTCACTAGGGAAGGTATATACTGAAGAGTTTCACAGTTGCAAGAGGGCTAATTATGTGGGAAGTGTCTTGGAGCAGAACAAAATGCTGCAAACACCCTTGCCCTCACCAAAGACGAAACCAAAAATCCTGCCCGTTTCTCAGCGCTTCTTCCTCTTCTTGATTAAAAGTTGCTTTCATTTCCAAATGTGGGGTGAAAAACAAAGCAGCAATCAGCATAGCAAGATAACACTCACAGGCACCACTTGTCGTTGTGATCTCGTGTCCAAGACAAGGGCTGGGACTGCCATGGCCCCGGTGGCACTAGCAGGGCACTGCTGGCCATGACCAGCGCCGCCTGCTCCGCAGCCTCCCCATAAAACCTACCTGGTTTTATTCCGATTTGTAAACTTTTCTTTCAGAGAGGAATAGTAATTTGGAAGAGAAGGAAGAGGTTTGGCTTGCACGCTGGGGATAGAGTCTTGGTGGTTAAAGAACTGGGGAGCTGCCCAGTTCTCCTCCGCCACATTGTCACCACCCCAAAGGATGTTCCTATGTGGTGATGGCACCTGCAGGCCCTGTGGGGCTGAGAGGCCCCAGGTCCCACCAGAACCTGCACCAAGGGACTTGGGCCAGCTGACTGGGTGCTGCCACGGCAAGATGATCTAGGTGAACACCAAGGCCGGATGGGTATGAAAGCAAACATGTGAGTCTGAACCTTCTGTCGTAGCTGTGTCCCGTTGTGGCTACATCTGCTTCTAACAAAAGCATCACATTTTCTCTCCTCCTTTCTTTTGTTCTGTGCTTGCCCAAAGCAAGGGGTATCTCTCCCCTCCTTCTCTTGCAGTTGTGGTGTAAACAGCACAGCAGACACTCGGGGCCTCTTCCTCAGCATTTGTCCCAGCCCAGGTTTGTCCTTTCCTCTGGCTCGGGACATTCAGCCTTGGGATGCTCTGGCCTCTCCTTGGGCAGGTTAAAAGTCAGTCTAGGTGGTCTTAGTAAGACTGTGTTTCAGATTCTTTTCTCTTCAAAGTGCTTTAGAAACAACAGACAATGCATCTTCTCTGAGCTTTGCTTTAGTACTGACAAGTTAAAATTTCCACAGGAGGAAACTTGAGTAACAAGTCCCCAAATTCATCCCTAGTATCTCCATGGCACATCTAATAAGGTCCTGGTATGTTAGGATGTACTGTATTTCAGCTTGAATGTGGATAAAACGTCCTGGGTGAATGAAGTCCAAGTATTTGTTGTTGAGGGTAGCCAGCAAATTGACGGATCTTACCGTGCCAGCACAGCCATCAGTAAATCTCTATATTGAGTCTGGATGTGGCAGTTTTTCATTAACTTTATTATTTCCCAGAAAGTTCACAGAGGAGGGCTCAAACCTATTTTCCTTCTGTCCCAAAGGCTCCTAATAGCTTATGGCTCAGGCCTTAGTCTTGTATTTTTCTTCTCTTTACCTCTCCACCAGTTTGGACAGTGAGAGAAAGTTATTGGTTTGCAGTGCCTTTATAGCCCAATGCTATTTTTGTGATTCTATAGCAACTAAAATCCTTGAAGAGGATGTGGGAATTTTCTGTCCAATTTTTTTGGCAAATATCTGTCACTTGGTTTGCCTACTCATTCCCTTGTTACTGCCTACATAGCCTTCAGTTCTGCTGTGGAAAGAAATGGAAAACTCACAGAGGCAGGAGCAAACCTACTCGTTAGTGCTGACATTTAGAAGCTGGGGGTGTATTACACAATTTGGCAGCTTTGTGGGGAGCAGCTTACGACATTTCTGCTTCCCCCTGCCCCTTGCTCTTGTCCCTGCCCTGTGCTTCATTGTTGCTCCTCAGTTTTACCACTAAGATTGTTAAATAAAATTTTTTTTTCTTGATGCTTTGCTTCTGAAAGAGATGGCAGATAGAGAGTAGCTTATATCTGCCAGGCCAAACAAGCTCAAGCGTGTGAATCCAGGGGTGCAATGCAAGATAGCAAACTGCTTTGTCTGCTGCAGGCTGGATTAGCTCCATCAAGCTATTGAGGGCCAACCGTGCCAAGCCCTGTCCATGCACACACACGTCCCTGGTGATCCCTGACCAAAATGCAGGCGGTAGCTGCACATAACCAGAGACAAACTACTATAGATGAGAAGGTGGTAGGGGAAATGGCCACTTAGGCTGGTTGGACAGTTGCTGCGTACCGACTGCAAGTCACCCAGTACCTAGATGTCCCACCACGCATGCAACGATGGTGACGATGTTGTCCTATAGTTGAAGCCAGAAAAGACGTCAGTCATATTGCTAGGATGTCAAAAGGAAACAATATATGGTGAGAATATCTGTCACTTCAGGTGCAGGTATGTGGGTGTTATTTTATACCCATGTTAGAATCATAGAATCGTTTAGGTTGGAAAGGACCTTTAAGATCATTGAGTCCAACTGTAAACCTAGCACAGCCAAGCCCACCACTAGACTCATGACCACCTGTGTTCTCAAGCTGAGGATATTATTGGTAATTGTATGGCACCAGTGACGGAGATACTTATTTTTGCCTACGTCTGAGTAAGTCTTTCTGATGAAAACCTCTCTCTGGTGACATACGGTGTCATTGTTTGGCAGATTGCACCACTTTGGGGCAGGAAAACATAAAATCTTCTTGTAACTGAAGCTAGTGCAGACTGTGTTGGATCGCTTGGGTAGCCTTACATGGAAAAACGTCATTTTGTGTGCGTGAGTCCATCTCCTTGTGTGCTCACAGGTGAGGTTGGGTGTGTTGCTTTTAGTAGCCCTGCCTTACCTTCAGGTGGGTGTCAGGCAGCCATCAGCTGTCAGTGCTGCCTCAGCAGCTCGCTGCTCTCCCTGTGCTCCCTGACTCGGGGGGTCTCTCCAGGCTTCTTTCTCATTTCTGTGAGGGGCTGAGTAGCTCTTGATCACAGTTCTCCACTTAACTTTGGTGTTAGGTCACACCGACTCATGACAGAGGATGAATATGATCATGGTAGAGCACAGTACATAGCTACAGGACTTCCTTTGGGTTGGCTTGAAGGTGGAATTCATGGAGATAGCTTGAGCAATTACTGCCCTTAATTTATGCCACAAACTTTTTTTCCAGAGCTCTTCATCAGTGCTGGAGGCACAGCCAAACAGAAATAAATGTGACCATGAGCTGCAGCTTGTAATGAGTGCATAAATTTGAAGTCTGTCATTTTATTTCATGCTAATGTGTCAGGCTGTAAACTGCGGCAGGCAGATACTCCACCTGGCAAGCTCTTCTGCAGGGGTGGCAACATTTGGAGCAGGGTAAAAAGGACAACTGAAGGTCAGCAAAATACACTTCATGTTACGAATCGGAAGCTTTTGTTCTGCAGAGAGGTGGATGAAAAGGTCTGATCGTGGCTCGGGTTTTAAGCTCACATAGTGGGGGTCGTCTTTTTCCAGAAAAGTTGATGTTGAACTTGATGTAATCTTCTGATAAAATACTGAAAACAAAGGTATTTGACCAGGCAAACTGGCGTCCTGTAGGAGTACCCCATGGGAGCCAGTTTTCAAGCAAATTGGGCTTGTAAGATCAGGCAACAGTTGTCAATTTTGGTATGTTTGGTGAGACTGCCTTTAAGCTACTTATCGTTTGTGAGTAAGTGCAGTTCTGGAGTAAGTTACGCAGCCTCATATCCTTGTATCTGCTGGCATTATAAGAGTGCCCTGTACTTGGTGTGATGGGTTACGTTCCCGGAGTCCTCAGGACTCCCATCAGGATGGTGCTGCCTCAGGCTATAGACATCAAAGCAGTACACACATTTGGCAGGATTTGGTTGGCTATAGGAAGGTCACACACTCACATACGAGACTCTTCCAGGCTCTGTTGGAAAAGTCTTCATAGAATATTTCCAGCCAGGTTTTGGTTTGAAAGCTGCTGCAGGGCACTGGCTTTCACAGGTTTAGACTGTTTCGAGTCATTTGCCTGTTTAAGTATCGCATCCAGTGCAATGCTGTAAACAAGTGAGCAAACAGCCACATAACTATGGTTCCCAGGAGAGAATGATCTGTTAAAAGGGAAAAGTGCTTGTTCGGACACAGCTGAATTACTAATATTCCTATAAACTGCTTCTTTAGGGTTGTGTAACGTGTTTGGGAATGTGGCAATAAGAGATGTTGAAATGGGGAACCGACTTAGAGGAGTAGAAATGGAGGGAAGCCAAGCCAAAATACGCAGCGAGCCTTTTCCAGAGACAGGTCAGCAGTGATCCAAGTGTATTCCCACAAAATGGAAGTTCAGAAGGGAACCGTAAGCAATGGAAAGTATTACTTGCTCAACTTTTGTTACGAACCTCAGTCACTCTGAGTTCACTGCAGAAAAAATGTTCCTAGAGTTTAAGGACCTTCTTATTCTGTCACTTTCCCTTTTTCTTCTCCTATGTTTAAATATTTTTGGGTTAGGTAGGCTAAAACTAGGAGAAAAAATTAGCTAGTTTTCTAACATGGGAAATTTTAACAATAAAAATGCTTCAGAGCTTTTCATTTATAGCATTTGTCAGGATAAAACATTTGTTTCTCCTTAGGAGGAAGGCGGCTCAAAGGAGAAAAGTTTTGTGGACTGTGTTTCCACTTGGCTCTTGTCTTTGTTTTAGGCTTGAAAATTACTTGCTGCCTTGCTGCTTTACACCATCTTTGCCAGTATAGACACCGTCCCTCTCTTAAAAACAGCTGCCCAGGCAGGGGCAGGCAGCACCTCTGCGAGTGGCGGTGGGGGAACCACCCAGCCTGAATTCACTATTTGTTCTCAGCTGAACGTTTTCACTGGGGAGTATCATGCAAACAGTAAGACAGTTGAGCTGTAGCTGTCACACTCGCAACTCAGACTGGCTGTTCCAAAGTACACTTGGCTCGGTAGTTGCTGTTTCTATTTCAGACCCGGAGAAGGACATACGTACCCCAAAAAGCTCAACCACTGCATCCGATGTGCACACTGGCCTAATAAAAGCTATTACAGCCTTGCCTCTTCTTATTATGTCTTACTTGTTTGAGATGGGCTACCTCTTGTCAGCCAGCCAACCATCTGGTGATCATCTTTCAGCACCAGGTGGGATGTTTTTGTTTGCTTTATTTGTGGGTCTATATATAGCCTGTCTATTATCTTTATTTTGCGTTCTTTAGTGTCCTAGTGGCCACACATTATGCCAGCTAGGGGATAGGATCAGTGATGGCTTACAGTGGTCCCCTGTGCTTGCACAGTCCTATAAGCTGTTTTCTGCAAGTAGGTCCCCATGAAGAACACTGTGATATTTATTAATATTTAGCCTGTCTTTCATTGTAAAACGGTTGTTTGCTGTATGTATATCCGGTACCAGTGTGTTGATATCTAATCATAAACTAGATGCAAACTATGCTTTGCTTTTGTTTGGAAGCAGACAGAAACCATTAGGAAAGATCAGAGAACAGCCTGCTCTACAGCTCTGACACTACAAAGAAAAAAAGACAACCTGGTAGTACTAACAGCACCAAACTTCTGGCACTGATTATGCTTCTAAGTCAGGAACTAGACTCCTTAACATTATTAATGGAGAGAGACAGAGATGCGTCCTCTATTGAGAAGGGGATTTATAGCAGGAGTGTGATTTAGATGAACTGGCTGACCCTAGGGAGGTGCATCTGTCTGTCCCTCTCACTATTACCTACAGAGAACCTGAAAGGCTTATGGTCTGTATCAGCAGTTAGGTCATAGGAATATACACCTCTGCCTCAATTTCTCAGTTAATAAGGAAATCCTCTATCACACATGTTTGTGGGGTTGTATTGCTGCTCTTCAGAAAGCAGGCTAGACATCTTCGTGGGTTGTCCCTGCTCATGATCTCCCAAAAAGAAAAGGATCAGAAAGCCTTCTCCTCTTTCCGCCATCTGTGGCTGATCCGGTTGCCCATCTCTGTTTTCCTACCCCAGCCATCAGTTATTCTGCTGGCCCAGACAGACCATTGCATGTTGTACACTTGTTAAAGTGCTTCCAGGCTGGAAGATTCTCTGCTTACTTTATATTGAAATTGAAGTAAGAGAGGGGAAGAAACATCTTCCTAAGGCTGATCTGAACGATCTTGGAGATTCAGCTGATTTGAAACTTGAGACAGAGAAAATTGCCTTTGCAGGCCAGTTGTATCGAGATGGTCATCCATGTTAGTGCTCTGCTCCCTATTCTGCTACCACGGGAGATCTGAGGTCAAACTCAGTCTCCTGGTTCATAAAGGCCTAAATAACTGGGGATTTTGCAACTGCCGAATTCATTCTGCCAGAGAGTTAACTGAGCACTCTCCCACCTTTTCCTTTAGTGGTTATTGTACAACTCCTCTCGGTGGGCTTTTTCCTCGTGGAATTAGGTGTGTGATGCCCTGTTGCTTGGGTGGCTGCTCAGCCATGCTGAGGACGTGGGAACCATGACTCCTCGCAGTGTCATCTCTTTCCCAGCTGCTGCCACAAGGAACTCGGTTTTGACCTTGTTAGAAAGCTCCCCTTCTCCCAGCTGTGGGAATTCAACTTTTTACTGATGTAGCTGGTTTACAGTTACTGCTTTCTATACCTCTTGGCTATACGTTTTTCATCATTCCTTAAAATTTGATCTATTCCTGCTTTTGAATGACATGTTGCTAGTGTTCAGTGTGTGACATGACCATAGGGATTAGAGGTGTATTTTCCTGAAAGACATATACTAAGAAGGGCTCGTTATTTGCCTATTCGAATTACACACACTGGGTCTCCAGCTGCTCTGGAGAGCAGCTTTCCGACTGCACGCTGAGTCCATCATCCTACCACCTCTTCCAAGGAGGTGAGCTGCCCTTATTAGAGCTCATGGAGAAGTGAACTCTGTTGGAGAACCCAGATTACTGCAAAAGCAAAAATGTCCAGTTATGGTGAAAAGCCTGAAATTCTATTTCACAGAATGGCAAGTGAAGGAAAGTATTAATTCAGATTCATTTTTATGGTGCTGATCAAAATATTTTGGAATAGCATGTTGTACAGAGTAGAAATACTTTGTTCTGGCTCAGGTCAAAGCGAGCCTATGTCCCCTCTGCTGTTGCAATGCCTCATGAAATTTATAGTTTGACAGTCTCACGCTTCAGTTCTATATAAATGTTGCTCCCTGGCTGACCTGTATTTCTTGTGCTAACCTATTGCCATCAAACGTTGCATTCATCTGACCACAGTTTGTTGGTAAAATGCATTGGAGTAAAATGGGAACTAATGCCTCAAACTGCAGCTCCCCGAGCCTCAAAAAACAGAAAGACCAAACAGTTTAATTCAAAAACTCAGAGACGTAGGATTTAACTCAGCTTACCTGTTAGATTTTTTTTTTTTCAGTTTTCCCACATGTAAAAGAAAGATGAAGGTATCTTTCATATGTTGGGAATTATTTTAGCTGAAAAACTGTTGATGAAATAATCTTTTTCCAGCTATATAACCACTTATCAATCTATCTTGTGTCTAAAATCCCTTCAGTTTGCAATTCAGACTTGCTTCCAGCTCATAGGTACTTTTTTTCAGACAGTCTAGAGTCTTGCTAACCTCCTCCTTGTTATGGAGGGTCTGAAAATGGCTGTTCGTGGTGGAACAGGCTGCCAAAAGAGATCACAAGGGATCACCGCAGCTGACTTTTTTCTTTTTTTTTTTCTTTTTTTTTTTTTTGTGAGCTGGGGAAGAACTTCAAAAAGTAACAGCTTCCTGAAATCTTTCTCATAGACCTTAAAACAAAAAAAACAAAACAGCTTTTAGGGAGCGCTGCAGCTGACTTTTTTCTTTTTTTTTTTCTTTTTTTTTTTTTTTTGTGAGCTGGGGAAGAACTTCAAAAAGTAACAGCTTCCTGAAATCTTTCTCATAGACCTTAAAACAAAAATAACAAAACAGCTTGTAAGAGTCAAAAAAAAAAAACCCCAAACCAACCAACCCACAGGTGTGCATGAGTATGTATAATGTGGAAAAAGAATTAAGTATGCTCTCCAAGGTCATGTTAAAAGTGAGTAAAAAATAGTTAACATGTGGGTTCACATTTGCTTTTTTTGTCTGCGGATCCCACCCCTGGTAAAACATACAGTTCATGGAGTACAAATCATATGTACTGGGTGTTCATGTGGAAAATCTGTATGGCCAAAGCATCTCGACAAACCACAGATCCTGCTGGGTGAGTTAAGAGTCTGTCTTGAGGGAATGAGGGATTCAAAACTCCCCATGCAGGTGAGCGTAAATCTCTTCCTCCTTTCATGGTTTTAGCTTTGCTGGTGGTTTTAATTTCCATTTACAACCATTCATTGGAATGAAATGAGAGTCTCGAGGTGCCGCCACACGGTTCATTAACCCCAGGGTTTTTGACGGGCTCTTTCCTTGCTGTGGTTTCTCTGGCTAGCTCTGCTCACTGGAGTGATTCTGAACCTGCTGCCAATCTCACCTGAATCCATGGTGTAAAATGAAGGTGCAGCAGGTGTCAGTTTGCATTGGGAGCAATATCTCATGGCTTCTGAGTCATGCTCTAAAGCTCAAAGGGGCTTTTCTTGCATCGCTTTCCCCTGTACCAAGCCTTTTCCCAAAGCAAGAACTCTGGGCACGTTAAACTTGAGATTTTTATTTACTTTTTCATAATAGCAATGAGTTGAAAGTGTTTCTGCATTATGTAATCATATAATTCTGGGGGTTTTTTGTTGTTTGTTTTTTGTTGTTGTTTTGTTTTTTAAAGCCTAGAAACTAGAACCTTGAGTGCTGTAGTGTATTTATCCCTTGAAAATTTGTACAGCTCATAAGGAGGAGATGGGATGATGATGGGTTAAAATTAGCCTCCCCCTGAGCTTCTGGCCAAGGATTGCAAAGTGTAATTTATGCAGCAGGCTTTCTAATCCACCAGGCTTCAATAATGTAGTAAAAATGTATTAGTAATGTAGATACATGTGGCTGAGGTTAACTGCCTCTCTTGAATTTTTCCAAAGGGAAAAAAAAAGTCCCTTTTGCTTCGGCAAGCTACAAAGGTCATCTTAAGGATGAAGTGCAAAACAGGTATTTCAGCTTGATCAAGTGATCCTTTGGGAGAAAGCTTTTGTCTTCAAGAGCCAACAGAAAACTGCCACAAGCACCTTGAATGTCTACCGAAGACAAACCCCAAATGTGGTCTGAGATGCTGGAGTTTTGTTGCCTGCAGTCAGCAGGCCTCATGTCTTTGTTATTGTAGGCTGTAAAACACAAACATCTGGCCTGTGTAGGTAGACTTGGAACAGCGCCGGTGCCAGGACTGCTCTGCAGTTTGTGGGACCATGCCTGACCTAGGGAGGAGATGTATTACCTCACTGTGCTGGGCAACCAGGTACAGTCAAAAATTACGAACTTCAACACATATAAAGCTTTTAACAATTCACAAAAATGGCTTTGTCTCTTGCCCAGAATGGTTGAAATTGCCTTAGTGCACTTTAACTCTTACAAAGCATAAAATCCTTCGCAGTCAGTGCCGGCTTGTGCTGCCAGGTCCCATGGCTGCTAGAGGAACGGACCCATTCAATGCTCCTCTGGGCTCTCCTTAGCACGGCTTTGCAGGCTGAGCTGCTCTTTGGTTTGCTCACCTGTGGTGAGTCCACATGGTTGCCCAGAGCTCATCTGCCTGATAACGTGGTAACCACTGCCAGGGCAGTTTGCCCATATTACTGCAGGCTTGGGGCCATCTGAGGGATGGACAATGTAACCTTGCATGAAGCCCTTCCTATGGGGCAGGGATACTATATGTAGTTGCTAGCAACCACTTCACATGCCAAATAAAATTCCTCAGCAGCAGAAAACAGAAAGTTATCACGGCAGGCCAGCTATATATCCAGATATACAAGAATGTGTACTTTGTCAGCCTCATGTAGGGCTTGTGGAGTGAAGTTTTGGAGTTGCAAGGTGTTCCTGTTAGCTGAAGCAAGAGGCAAACTTGTATTCTATGCAAGGCTCCTATTTTGGGAGGTCAATAATTCATCTTATTAAAAAAAAAAAAAAATGTGCTTAGCCTCATGTTTTGCTTTCTGGAAATGGCTCAGCAATCAGAACATTATCCATGCAAACCTCCACAGAAGTAAAACTTGCTAACTATGAAGGCTTTGCTCTACCAAGAGTAAGTTGTCTTTGTGCTGCTGAAGTCAGTGACACTATACACTTGCACATCTGCTGAGCATCTTGTCCACAAGTATTTGCAATAAGCTGGCAGTGATATTCATTTCATAGAACAAGATATTTTTTTATTCCTCTTCATATCATCCAAGATACACACTTCAAGAACTGCTTCTCATCCTCTGTCTCTGAGACTGTGCTGACGTGAGAGCTGTCTGTGAATGTGACCAGAGAATTAGGCTTCTGGCCAATAAAGCCAATATTTTAGAAAAGGACATATCAGGCAATGTAAACTGTCCTCACAAGGAAAGTTTACATGTCTAAAATGTCTAATGCTTCATAATCTTCTGCCTCGCCATGTACTGCTAACTTTCTCCAAGAGAATCAAGCTTCCTAAGCCATCTTTTCCGACTGTAAATTATTCTTACGTATCTAGCCAGGAGACAGACTATGTCGTTGCTGGCCTGTCTCAAATGGATATATCAGGTAATTATTAGTCTCTGTAAACAATTCACAATCAGCTAAAAGGTTTTTGTTTTAATTGTATGCATGACAAATGAATACATTAAACTTTAATCTATTTCTAGCAGTTTCATGAGCAGCAGAGGAGCTAACATTAAATACATCATGAATTATTCTAAATCCTCTAATCCTGGAGTTTGTGAAGAACTCCATTTTCCTTTGCTTCCCATATCCTGCTCTTTCTAGACCTGAATGGGACATCACACACCAAGGTGATTGTGATTGCACTCAGTTGGGAAGCAATACTAAAAGAGTGAGCTAGATTTTCTTGGTTCCACCTACATAAACTACTCCTCCCAGACTTTTTTTTTTCCTTCTCCTTTGGCTCACACTACCTCTCCACTGGGGTTTATGGGGTTCCTTTAGAAATTAGCCCATGCTGCAGTTGCCAGAGAAATGCTCTTTCTCTCTAGAGTCATGGTTTGTTTTTTTATTTTTATTTTTAGCATGTAATAATATCTGCATACCTAGGGACTCACAAAAACCTGAGTCCTCTCGTTATATGTTCCTCTGCTCCTGCCACTGATGCACAGAATTTAAGTGCTGGTTATGTGTTTTTTTTACTCTCATGAAACCTTCAGTGCCACACTGACTTTCACCTCAATCTCATGTGTTTTAAGTAGATTTTTTTTTTCTGCAACATCTCTGTGACTCAAGTCCTTGTTTAGTTTGCTCTGAAAAGCTGCTCCAATTCCCAGAGTACCCTTTGGAAGCTAAAACCCAGCACCATGCAGGAGTTGAAATACAGAGCTCTGCGTTGCCTTCCGGACCATAGCAATCATCTCGCAGAAGCAGCTTCATTAGAGACAGATGCCTCTGGGACGAGGACTATGTTTTTGATACTACGTGTGTGCATAGCCTTTTCCTTGTCTCACCTTCCCATTGTATTTGCAAGAATTTCCAATATTCTTATTTTTAGCGTTACTGGCTTATTTCTAAGACTTGTACAAGATTTCGATAGGTGATAGTCCCAGGTGTATTGCCCTGCAGGTTAACACTCCCTACCTATGCAAACTTAACTTACCAGGTTTTTAAAATACCATTTTAACGATATTGACACTGTTTTCCATAAGACAGCTTAATTGTAATTCCCTGGTTTCGAAGTAATGTTATTCAAATCACAGCTGTCGCAAAACATAGTAATCCAATTGTGATCCAATGTCTGTCATTGCCCTCAACTAGTTTGTCATAGGTATTAAATATAGAGGTTATACATGACATCATATATTATATTCTTTAAGGAGATTGGGATTGTGAGAGGAGTAATGCAGAACCACTACCCAGAGTCAACATCAACAAATATTCCCAGGCCAAACTTGTACCGTGGATTTAACGTTTGCTTGCACGTATTTATTTGTGCAATTTCAGACCGTTTTCATTCTGCCTTTTCTGGCATAAGTTTTAAGCAATGCTTAATTTTTTTAAAGAAGTTTTCTGATATTAAAACCAGACAGTAATGGAGTGTCTATGATATTTCTTTACTTGCTGACAACTTGTCTCTTCCTTCAGTGTACTCTTTCTCACACCGAGTTTTACACCAAGCAGAACTTGGTCTAACTGCAGGCTGTCCCCAGAAGAGGCAGTCCCACTCCCCCTCCGTTCCCTGTTGTGCACGGCCTGATTATGGTCAATGGCTGGTAAATGTCTAGTCAAGGCAGGAACTAGTTCAGTGAACTGATTCGACACCAGACTAACCCCCCACATCAGCGAGTAGCTCTGCGGGAGATGAGCAAGCTGGACTGATGGAACTGGACCGATGCATGGGAGGATGGCAGACGTTGCAGCCCAAAAGGGGGACGTGGAAGGAGCTGGCCTTTCCCCTCCTGGTGGCTGCCCACAACTACAGTGTGTCAGCTTTCATGCAGAGCTGTGCTCTATTTTCTTCCTCTTTATAGAAATACTTCCCATTTTCAAGGTTTTCTCATCCTCTGCACTGTAAAGACTTTAAATGAAATATACGCTCCGATATGTTTTCAACCCAAGAATAAGTATTCTGTTTCCGTAGGCAATTGCAAACTTTCTGTTTCTCAAGAATTTATTTCTCCTAACAGAGAATAATCTGCCCTGCATATGCCTTAAGTTTGACCCATCTGTATTCCACGAGTCAACTTTCTCTGCAAAATCTTTGTTTTAGATTCAGATGTCACATTAATCAGTGTAGTCATGTCCTGTTCGCAATAATCATCTCATCTAAATCCAACGTAATATTCCAGTCAGTGGAGGTATCTAGCTCTTGAATTCTGATACTTTTTCCTTTCCGTAGCTGAAATTTCTTTTATTCGGAATATGTGCACTTTGGACTGGACTTGGGTATATTCTTCTTTTCACAGACTGATGTAAAAGTGTCTGGTTTTCCTGTAGACAGAGAAGGTTTTATTCCAACAGCTGGACACTGCATGTCTGTGCTTGCTCCCACATGTGCTTCTTACCTTCTGCAAAGTTGGGCTGTTCACAGGCCTTATAGAAGCCGCACACTGAGTTGCCTGTGCTGCTTGCTGTCCGAGAGTCTTCCCACCAAGATCTGATGGGACCTGATGGGTACATTCTGTACATCTAATTAATCTTTATATTTCTTCCAAATTTAAATCCAGCAAGTTTTAAAGTTTTGGACTTCTGCTCCCCTTTAGAACACAGACGTGACTAAAAGACTTTGTAAGCAGTACAGAACGAAGCGTTTGACTACACATCCTTTATTTCTCTGTGAAGTTATAGCTACCAAACGTCTCTTCTGCCTGAGAGACAGAAAGATTACAAAAGTATGGCTACTTTATGTTTTTATTGTTTGGTTGTGGGGTGTATTATTTTGGGGTTTTTTTTGGAAGTCTGTACCCGGTCATGAAAAGTCTATGTCCTGGTTCAAAGCTTCTTTATTTGTTGTATTCCTGGAAAGTTCAGGATGCAGAAGAGTCCATGTTCCTTGCATGTTTATTTTTTTCTTTGGATTCTCTCTTTTAAAAGGCTTTTTTCTATCTCTACCCCAACTCTGACAACTAGGCGGCATGGTTAGGAGCCAGCTAATGAGGAGCAAGCACCAGAACGTAGGACTTAGAGGGGCTGTTGGTATAACTAAGAAACATTAGAAGAAAGTGCCTAAAAGGGAAAGAAAGTAGAGCATGTCTGCCTTCGAAGGCTCCAGGTCAAAGCTCTGTATGACTAACTAAACTGGTTCTCCTAGACTGCTGCTTTTCAGCCTAAGCCCTAAAGCCTGGATAGCCTTACAACTTCTAAAAGAATTTGGCACTTCTGCTATTGATTTGTGGAGGCGAAAAGCCAAAAATTTGCTTATGTTTGCCTCTAAACTTGCAGGCATCTGATTAGTTTTCTAGGAATGGGTGTCACAGCTTTTCTTAAGGACCAAATAAAAACTGAGCAAAGACTTCATTGTTCAGCTCCCTGTACCAGCACTCACATGGCTGGTGCCTATGTCTATTACTATACATTATGACTCTAAAAAGTGACTTGAAACTAATAAAAATAGGGGTAGTTTCCATAAAGTGGTGCTCTCTTGCTTTTCCACTGAACAGACCCAAAAATACTTTGGCTCATGTTAGATAACGCAGTGAAAGAGAAAATGCTTTTTCTTTGATCCACAGAGTTTGAACTGCAATGTAAACCAGATGGAAAAATCCCAGCAGATAATTTTCCCTTCTTTTGACCATTGAGGGCCATCAATCCAATCACATGAGCTCAGAGAGCCCTTGAACAGCTATAGCATATTTACAAAATGAGTTGGACTGAGAATTTTATTGTTTGAACACAGTGGCTGCATGGAAATAATTTAACGATATACCTATCATATTGTCTAAGGAAAGGCTGAATTGTATAAAAGACCTTTCACTCTAACATGGATCTGAGACAGGGTGACTGGGGCCAGGAAATGAGGAAATTTGTGGAATTCATAGTTTAACATGCTTTATTTTGGGTTGCCCTAAACACTATAGGCAGCTCAGTGCTTCAATGTCTGCTGTACTTCATAATTTTGTCTTACCCTACTGCAAACAATTTTAATAAAATGTGTGTTAAATTAATCCCAGTTTTACCGAAACAGTTTCAAAAGAACGTAAAACAAATTGTAAACTGAAGTGGAACAATCCTGAAATACAATAAGCTTGTAACAGGCCGTTTATCAGACACATATGTTCCACCTTTAGGTTTTATGTGCTGAATAGATTTTGTACAGATACATCTACGCTGCAGAAAAAATACTGGTAGAGAAGTAAAAACATTGTACTGATATGTAAACAGGCTATGTAAATGCTTAAATCGCCTAAAGAGCGTTCTTTAAAATGTCTCCATTTAAGTCTGGTGTATACTGGCCTTTACTTTTTACTTTCTCAGCACTTTGGTTATTCGGTTATTAGGTATACTTTTACTGCACCAATGCTAAAATCTGTAGCAGTGGTCCCACTGTCAGTCTCCAGTCAACAATGGAGAGCAAAGTCTCAGATTGCTTTGGTTGTGTCCAGGATCTCTCATACACCCCTTCCACCTCATCACACACCAGCATCCTAAAATCGGGCCCTGCTAAGGTATTTACACAGAATGGCCCATCATGAGACCCACAAGGAAAGTTTAGGAAAGATAATTTTATGGTAAAACTTTTATATAAATGGGTACTTGCTCCAAAGATGTTGATGCCTGGTCTGTCTCTGCTGTAGCTGTCTAGCCATACCTGTAATTTTCTCATTAAAGATTCAGACAGTGAAGGCATTGGCTCCATCTCAGTAGCAGGTACGGATTTTTGTTGGTATCAGCAGTGACGGGCAAAGGGAGGTGACCTCTGTTTTAACAGATAACTCCACCGGAGGTAGGAGACTGTAGGCTTATGCTGCTGCAATTCCACTGTTTTTAATGGATTTATTGTAACACTGGCATGAAGCAGCACTGGAAAAGAAAAGATTCAGTGTCAGACACAATCCTGCTCAGTGAAAATACTTCAGTTTGATCAAACATTTTCTGTGGTACGGCTGTTTGTTAGCAGCACACAGACTTCAAATCTTGGAGAGCTGATCACAGGCAGACAGATGTGTTACATTAGAGAAACTGCCATGCTTGGTGCTTCAGGGTGACATCTATTGTCTTCGCAGGAGGAAAAAAAAAAAATCTCTGTTTTGCTAAAGCTTTTTCATTCAAATTTTGTAGAAAGCTTGTTCACCTGGAGTGGCTGCTGCATGCTCTGGTGTTAAACTTGTCAGTGGAGGGCGAGCTGCATTGCCACGTACAAACACATTAGGTAACTCATCTGCCTTTAAAGTGATCTTGGCATTTATTTTGGAGACTCATTTGATTATGTGAACACAGGTGTTCTTAATGCTGTCATTCTTAGCTCTTCAGAATTGTCATTAGTGTGTGGATTGCAGGATTTCACCTTTTTCATTAAGAAATTAAGTTTGTCCTGCCTAGGTACTAATAGGTATTTAAGAAAGCAGTCTGTATTCCAGTAAACCCTGTTTTGCTTAAGTAGATGCAAATGACTCTCTAGCAGTGGCTTAGTGATCCAGTGCAGCCAACATTTGCATACCTATTTTGAGCTAAGTTACTGCTTCATGACTGCTCTTGTCCTTGCAAGCGAGTTACAGTTTTAAAGATGCTGCATACGAATGCAGGACTTTGTTCTCAACTTGTGCCAGCCAACTGGTTTATTAGCTTGAGCAAACACTTTAGCAATGCGCTCAGTCCTTTAGAGCGTGACAACTAGAGACTGAAGTGGAGAAGTTTTCCAGAGAAAATCAAATCATGGACAAAGCTTAGAGCTTAGGAAACTTGTTGAGGCCCGTATTTATTATTGAACAGATGAGTGATACCACCAACCCACTGGAAGAGAAGGCAACTGCATTGTGTCTAGTTTTATGAAAGATATGTCCTCATATGTCTTCTTGGCAAGACAAAGTAGTGAGAAAAGGATTCAGAATAAGGATAATTTCAATTTCAGTCAATGTTTCTGCAATTGTTACCATAAGACTGAATTACAAATTGGGAAGTGCTTTGCCCAAGTGTTTAAATGAAAAAAATGTTAAACCTGCCAGTAGTTTTTCCATGCTGGGATTACATGAAAAATCTCAGTTTGTTTATTTTTCTCTTGCAAAATCCAGGTATTCCCAGGTTCGCTGTGAAGAAAATCGGGTAGCAGTTCATCTGGGCTACAAGAACAGCTTCAAAAGTTTCAACTGGACTGCCAAAGAGGGCAAGACAGAAGACAGATGTGCAGCATGAGCAAAACACGTAAGGTTTCTCATACTCTCCTTTTTTTTCAGAAAATATGTAATTCTGTTGCTCACTCGTTCTCCTTGTTCAGACCTGCATGATTTAAACACTGCTGCAGACCACATTTGGTAGTCAGCAGGGTTATGAACTTCGTGATCAGACAGTGGTTTTGAGGTTTGTCAAAAAGCTTTTGGTGGCTTTTCTCTTCAAGGTTATAAAGCTATTGTACCTGACAATTTGTAGGAGACTGCCCAGAGTCCCAGACTATATTGCGCTTCAGCCCAGGGAGGCTTTGAGATTAGTCACCGCATCTTTGCTACTTACTTTCTGTCCCTAAACTGCAATTCATTTCTTACCCTTCTCATCACTGCAGTAGTTGGGTGCCAAATTCAACGGACAGTTTTAAGGGGACAGCTTAATGAGGACTAGTGTCACTGCAAGCTCCTCTCTGTTGCATTTCAGTTTGCTCACTTGTTCGGGTAAGGATAAAGGTATTAAAATATTGCAAAGAGACACGGATTCTGCTTCCATTTCTGTCGCCAAACTGTGGCATGGTTTGGGGAAGTCACTCCACTCTCTGTGCTGCCCTCTTATTTCTTACAAAGTGGGAATGCTGGGCTCTGCTTTCCTTGGGGGAGTGCATTGAAAACCACAGACATTGGTTTCTGTATGAGAGCCTTGGATGAAAAGATTTTCTGCTTTGCATTGTGTAATGTGATGATCTTAATAATGCTGCTTATTAAGGAAAAAAATGAAAAGAAGAAAGGAAGGTAAAGGTAGGTCACACTTCACAGCAGCCCTCTCCAAGGTCTGCCTCCAGCACACTACAACGACCTATAAAAAAGATCCAGCTGGTGTCATTTGAAATTCTTGTTTGTTTTGAAACAACTGTAACATATGTTGTTAATATGTGGGTAGCTCTAACCAGTCTCAGAGTATTTATATACTCACAAAGTGGGTGTGCTTTTGACTAATTATAGTGTACGTATGGGATGGATTTGTGATCCAGGGAGATTTGTTTGTCAAAGTGGTGCTTGAAATTAATGTCCTCCAAGTCACGATTCTAATTATGGTGCTTCTGCCACAAAGAATTTGTGTTGTCCCTCTTCTCCCTGACCAATCCCCTGCTGAAACTTTTGAGTTTGACCTGTTCAACACCAAGATGATCTCTCAGACCCTGTGAAGGATAGGATATACAAGTGCTTTAAGTACTTTGTAAAGCAGCTCAATTTAACTAACAACTTCTAATAGAGTAGCTGAGGCAAAACCAGTGCGTAGAATAATTTTAGCACACAGGAAGATAGTAAAGTTCAAAGTTAGGCTTCTGAAAGGCATTTGATGGTGGGAAGGTGGGCTCAGGCGGTGTCTCTGGTGAAGAATACTTCCTCTCACTGAAGTTCTAGAAGAAATAGAGGTGTATTTGGGGAATCTCTTTTTCTATTTGAAGATCCATTTGTGTTTTGCTGCAGCTTAAACAGAGAATATATATGCCACCAGTACTTTGAATACTTTGGTCATACTGCTGAACAGTAATGTATTTTTCCTATTTCACCTGGTCTCTTCTGTTGCATACATGGCCTTTTTTATTCTTTAAGCAACCACAAATAGGGAGCTTTTATTTTTCCCTATATTGTGATTCCCAGATTCCCACACAAGTTTGCCAAGCATTCAAGAAAACAACTCACTGCTTAGGCATTCAGTGTATTTTATTCCTGCTTCAGCTTCTCTTGGTCTTCTTTTCTCCTTCCTCAGGATTGAAGTCAGCTCTCTCTTTTCTTCCTCCCCCTCCCACTCCTTTTTTTTTTCTTTCTTTTTTCAACCCTAATGTGCATTTTATGACTTTGTCCTTTCTCCTGGCAAGTTAGTAGTAGACAAATTTTGGAACACTTTTGGTTGAGTGTTAATTGTCCTTCACAAATTAGCCAGGGTCACTGGCTTTTGAATCAGTGCAATCTGCAGAAACAAGCACAGGGCCAGGAGTAAAAATTAAAGCAAAATATTCTCTTGGCAGAGCAATTGTCTAATATACAAGCAGGTCTAACATTTGGAGCGTAAGTCAGTGGTATGGCCTATTCATACTATTCATATGATTCAAGTGAAGGCTTCAAAATGTATAAAGATTTAAACCTGTCTTGGAAAAAGCACATTTTTCTTTGGTATTCAATTACCTGTATCTCAATTCTCAAGTGTATTTTGGTCCATCTTATAGCTTATTTGTAATGTAATCGCAACATAAAGGCTGAGTCTTTGATCTGGCTTGTAGTGCTGGTGGTGCTGGTCAAATACAGAACAAAAAATCTTCTTGCTTCAAAAACTTTAAAATCTATTCTCTTCAAAAGTAGTATAATGAATTACTGGGGTTTTTTTCCAATAAAGTACAGTGCAAGTGGTGAAGAAACAACAGAAATGCATCTGTAGTGAGTGCTGAGACGCAAAAAAATTGTATACGACAGGATGTCCCAGCCTGTATGCGTATAAGCCTACCACCAAGTTTAAAGTTCCTTTAAAATCAATGCAGTTCATGAGTATAGGTCTACACATCTGGGTGTTAAACAGCGCAGTTTTCTCAGCAGATCTCCTCCTACCGAAAGATACCTTCATTTTGAACACAATCTTTTTGCAATAATCTCTTTTCAGAGTGATTTTTAAGAAGTACTTGGATAATGTTAGAAAAAAGCTGAAAGTGCATAATTTTTCCATTCTATGATAAGTGTTATTGTAATTTTGAGGTGTGAGCAAACAGAAGAATTTATCCTAAGAAGAAATTTACAGGAAGCTGAAGACAAGGGATTTCCAAATCAAGGTCTTAGATCAGTCCTAGCCACAAATGGACGAAGCAAATAGTATGCAAAAGCCACCCTAAAATTAAATTAAATACATGTGAACATGTGTATGCATTAAGTAGATATTTATACACATTTATAATGTTATTTTTGTCCATCTTTTAATGATTCAAGCATGTAATTAAAAGCTGTGCATAAGACTTTCTAAAATGTAAGTGACTTAGTTCTCATTTTCAACAATAATATGGGCACTCATGAGCCTTTATTTCCTTGAAAGGTAATGAAGCATGCAGTCCTAGATGTTCGGAGCATTCACATTTGCAAAGGGAATTTTTTATTCATGCTTGTTTAAATGCTATTTAAAAATGAATGATGTATCAAAATGTACATGCATGAAGAAGCAACATTAAGAACACCTTTCACCTGAGCGTTTTCTTCTGCCTTTCTGCCTCCTTCATATATCAGTGGCACAAAGCAATCTGAACACAGCAGAGATTGCGGGGGCTTCATCTCTTGGGTCCATCCCTTAGACTGGAGGCAGATTAGATGTCGGGAGCCACAGATCTCCTGGAACCCGGGGGAAATGCTAGCTGTGGCCTTTGTCTTTTGTCAGGGCAAAGCGATTCAGGAAATATTATGGAGGGACTGCAAGCCAGAGTTTATGTGGGTCTTTCTGCTTTGGTGGCTTTGCTGAGAGCTCCTCAAAGAATGAGCTCGTGGAGGAGGGGCTGCCTGGTGCTTTCTGTTCCTTTTCCAAATCGTACTATGCCCTGCTTATTGTTTCCATTTACTTCCACTGAATAAGTATGAAGGGCATATCCCATCCTTGACTTCTGTAAGAAATGTTAGCAATAAGGTTTAGAAAATATGGGTGCTAAGTCCCTTAACAGATCATCTGCTAATCACCAGATTCATTTGGGAATCGAGAACATGGAAACCCTGCTCAGGAATACCTACTGCTGCATGGCTTGCTCTGCAAAGTGCACCCAGTCGGTGGCAATACGCTTTCTGTGGGAGGGGAGCCAGCCCTGGAAGGTCACAGAGAAGGCCAGTCCTCTGAAGGAGCTAGTCACAAATATTCCCACTGTGCAAAAGGCCTGTGATCCCACTGTGCGCCAGGGAAGACCAGGGCAGGGTTGGTATTGATGCAATTTAAAATACCCACAGCAACGGTTGATCAAATTGCGATGCGCATCCTCTCCAGTTTTACAGACAGGGTTGTGGCAATAACACAGGTGAAATGGTTCAGACACGTCTGCCTGGTGACTTGGGAATGCAGAGCTGCTCTACCACTGCAGCACTGACCATGGCATCAGCCTAAAAGAGATTTTGACACAGTGTGTGCCAATTGTCTCTCTCCCATACGGCACGAGAACCCCACACGGTCCCTTCTGAACAGCACCAGGATCGCCAGCACACGAGATGTGCATGGTAGGAGCTCGAGGTTCCACCAGCTGAAATCTGCTTCAGCGACAGAGGGACTGAGAACCGATCAAACGCAACCATGCATGCAGGAGAGGCAGGCATTCGTACCTTGCTCATCAAGTCCACATCAAGTGAATCTAAAAGAACCATCAATGAGATGGTGGGACATACTTTTCTAACTTCACTGTTGTCTTTCTGCCAAATTTCAACTTTCTGCTCTGAACCTTCACAGTGGTCTTCACGAGCAGGTGGGGAAACTTGCCTTTGTTGCTAGTTTTTGTTCTGGAAAACATCTGAACTTTGGGGGATATTTCCTAATTGACCTCACGCAGAGAAAGGGCATGGAAGATTTCAGACCTTAAGAGTTAAAGGTCTGACAAAGTTACAAGCAACTGGAAACAGTGGGTATAATGGAAAGTATTAGCCTGGTGTAACAATGGATGGAGCAGTAGCAACACCTATAATTATAATTGTAAGTGACAAAACAGAAAGGAAAACCACGTTCCAAGGGATTTAAAAGAATTTTTTTAAACCTGGGCCAGATGTCCCCTCCCATTTTAAAACCCACAGGACGGGATTTCTGCTTGGAAACTCCTGCATGGTGATCTGCAGACCTCTCCCAGACCGACCCGTCCCAGAGGCAGAACATCTCTGAATTTTTTAAAACCTGGGCCAGATGTCCCCTCCCATGTTAAAACCCACAGGAGGGGATTTCTGCTGGAAACTCCTGCATGGTGATCTGCAGACCTCTCCCAGACCGACCCGTCCCAGAGGCAGAACATCTCTTTCCACTCTCCAAAGGGCGCAGATTTTCCCTTCTGAGTGGGCACACTGATGCCTCAGCTAACTTGTTTCAAGGCCTGCCCTAAAGGTCTTTCTCACCCCTCACCTCACCCCTACCCCCAGTTAGCCTGTTTTCTTTGAAGACACCCTTGTAGCTGTTGTGGTTTGTTGGGAACAGTCTCCAGAATGGAAAAGGGAGAGAGATGGGCTGGACAGGTTATACAGAGAGGGAAAGGGACAGCAGAGATGTGTAAAAAGAGAATCTGGTTTGGATGCAAGGAAGCATCTGCACAGTGTGAAGAATGCTAATACCCGGCTGCTGGCTTGCTGTTTTCTTAAAGTATTACAACTGCCCCTCTGAGGTTGCTAAAAAACCTATGCTATATTAATATATTTTTTTAATGGTATGATATTTTTAATATAACTTTCGGCAGCGTGTGCTGAGAAGCAGAGATTTTCACTGGGATGTGGGACCTCAGAAGAAAGTCTGTTCGTCCCAAAGCGGCATGTTGTTTCACGAATTTTCACAGATGTTTTGTGAATTTGTCATCCTGAGCTAGAGAATTGCTTTTGTTAGGTTGTAGAAATAACTCTGTACTCACAGAGCTGTTGGTGACATGACTCACAGTCCCACTGCATAGACTTGGACTACTGCAATAGCTGGATAGAGGAAGGGATTTTTTATTTTTTTTTTTTGCAGTCTGATGTGGCAACGAAACAGAGAAATTGCACTAACCTTTGCTTTCTCCCCCTCCAACTGGTGGTAAAAGTCTTAAATATATTCATAAGAAAAATGAGTAATGATCTGTAGTAAGGATTTATTACTTTACCAGTTACTTGAATTTCTCCCTTAGGATTACACAAAGGGCAATGAGAGGAGTTTTTTTTTTTTTCAGAGAAGGGTCTAGGCAAAACCAGGTAACAAAGAGCAAAGCTCAAAACAAATGACGACATTGTGAAAGAATCTGCCTTCAGTCACTGAAGAGTCCTCACAAAATCATCTAGTTTATTAAGAAAGCGTAGTCTGGGATTTATTATCTAACAAATGTTTATTATTTTTAATATCCAGTGAGTGTTTTTCAGATACATGTCCTAGAAAATGAGGGAAACATTCCTTCAATCATTTGCCGAAACTCTTGTTGGACATTATGGAGCCACCTTTATCCTCCCCTTGATGACAGCAGGCGCCCTTTAAGCCAGCCAGCTGAGATACTCAGAAGTGCCTCTCTTGGCTTTCCAGGCTGCAGGACAGAAATAAAGAGCAGGTCAAACCACTCTTCTGGACTGCAGAAACCTAGCCGAGGACAGAGAGTTGGGTACAAGGGTGGAGGGACAACTTTGGACCAAATTGAACTGTCCTCAGTGCCTGAAGGCCACTGCAGGTGCAGTGATAGTATGGCGAGGGAGAGACAAGCTTCCCTCCAGGGGAAAAGTTACCCAATCCTTGCTGCGACAGACACAGCTTCAGTCCTACCTGGGGACAAGGCAGCTGTGACGCTCACAGCTCCACCACCTTCCCAGCTGCGTCCTTTTACATCACCCCTGGATCCCTACTGGCTCAGTCTTTGCTTTCATCCTCCATTTTGGGGAGGGCTGGGGGTCTGGCAGTCATTGATATCCCCAGGATGAGCAAACGCCTACAACAACAGGCCTAAGGAGTCTTCCTGTAGCTACCCTCCATGCTTTTGTCATTTTGAGGTAGGAAGATGTATTAGCTAGTTGATGCTCCCAACAAGAAGAAATATGTCCTCTTTTGCCCCTACGTGTTACTGAGAGAAGGGAATTATTGTGGAATTGCTGTGCTGTAGGTGGGGGCAAAACTTTCTCTGAAGACCCCTGCAGCAGCGATGCACATGGCAGGAGGTGCTTGGCTTGGCCCTCACTGTCCTGGCCAAGTTTGCAGGGATGTCGTCAGAAGTTGTGCCTGATGTCAGGAAAGGTAACCTCAGATGGAGGCTGTACGAGTCCTCAGGGAGACGGTCTCAAGTTGCGCCAGGGGAGGTTCAGGTGGATATTAGGAAGAACTTCTTCACTGTAAAAGTCGTTAAGCACAGGGAACGGGCTCCCCGGGGAGGTGGTGGACTCACCATCCCTGGAGGTGTTCAAAAATGTTTAAATGTGGCGCTTTGAGACATGGTTTAGTGGGCATGGTGGCATCAGGTATACAGTTGGACTTGATGATCTTTGAGGTCTCTTCCAACCATAATGATTCTATGATTCTTGGCCTCCTGCCCCATGGCGTTCTTTTCGGAGAGCCGTTTTCTCAGGGCTGCCTTGCTCTTGGTTACTGGGAGGACAGAAAGAAAAGCAGTGAGACGGGTGTGAAATCAGGTGGGATCAGATGTGATGTTTGTAATTATGGGGGAAACCTCTAAAAAACTGGATTACAGCATATAATTTGTGGTGCTTCCATCTCTCTTTTGTATTGATGTAATTTTAAGAATTAAATCCGATATTCAGTAAACAACTAACTAGCACGTCAGAGTAGGAACTGAGCTGTGAACCAGCAAGCATGTTGTAAACGTTCAGCCATTCACAGGAGCCTGAGGGGAAGAAATTGCTCCACAAGGAGAGCAGCAGCGACCACAGCAAAGCCATGAGCATGGAGGGTCTGCCCTGGGGTGTCCCAGAGCATGTCCTCTCCGTGACACCTTGGACATGTACCAGATGTTGCTCTTGATGTTTGCTTGCAAATACCAGACAGAAAGGCTGGCCTACAAGAGCGCGTTTCCCTCGCTCGCCCCACTGCTCAGTGTCAGCACTAGGCCAGGGCACATCTCTGTGTCCCAGAGAGGAGGTGGTGGGGTGGCACCGCTACACGAGACGAGGGGTGTCACTGGGGGAACATGCTGAAGGGGTCCCTGACCCCTCCCAGGAAACCTGTGCCTGGTGCCTGCGCAAGGGTGGCCAATACACCACTTCACATGGACGTTACGGAGATTCATCGCTGCTCCAGGCGTTAGCTTAGCTCTTGATTGCCAGAACTAAGGCTGGCCTACAAAGCGCTCTGCCTCCACAGCCACTAGTAGCGGCCCACCTATGTTCAATTGCCCAAAATTTATGTGGCACGGGTGGTGGCATGTTGGTGCTCTTACTTTGGTAGCCAAGCACGTCATGTATTTTACAGTTCATTTACAGTCTCCGAGGTAACTAATGCTGATTTATGTCTTTCCACTCTGAAATCATAGTCTTGCGGCATCAAAATACCAGACATAGGCACAGTCAGCTCACCAAAATGCACGTCTCTCACTTGCCTTTACAATATCCCTACAGGGCAAAGAATAAAACCTATTCATAACCTGTCCCTCAAACCTTTTAAATCCTTACTAACAGAGGCACCATGGCAAGGAAAGTGGTGGGTGTAGGACCTTGATCAACGGCTGTCAGACTCTCAGTTGTAGAGTCCAGGCTCTCTGACATCGCTAGTCAGCAGAAATCAGAGCGCAGCATCAAGCCTGGTCACCTTTTGGGGAGAGAGGCCTCTTGAGAGCAGGATGGACCCTGTTCACCCCTGCTGCCCTTAAGGACTCCCCACTCAATCCTGGGAGCTGCTTGTGCAGCAGCCACACCAGATGACCGAGGCTAGTGGTCTGAGGAATTTGGGTGCGGGATGCCTGGGACCATTTTTAGCTGTTTTGCTATGCTACGTTTCCCTTACAGCACAGCCATGAGCACTCGGGCAGTGTTGTGCTTGAAGGAATTTTTAATCCAGTCCAGCTAAGATAAATCTCTGGAGCTTTCCCCCTTGGCAGTTATTATTGCTGTGTGAATCAGCGGTTAAGAAAACATGAAAACAAGCCATAGGAACTGCCATGGCAGGTCAGGCAAAAGTCCTTCTGTTGCAAGCAAAGCAAAGATACCAAGAGGAGTAGGGCAGCGTTTTTTGTGGTATGTGCTTCCAGCTTTGTGGCCACCGGCTGCTCGGGGACGTTCTGTTCCCACCACACTGCAGCCTGCACCTCCTGGCTCTGCTTTGGTCGCACGTAGCATTGCCATTACAGCGACTCCCGGGATTGCGAGTACGAATGAGCACGCACTTTGCTGTGTTTATCAGCAGAAAAACCGTTAGAAGGCAGTTTTGCCTGTGAGCTTGGCATGCAGGTGTCATTCTCTGCAACAGGGAAAAGATGGGAAGAGTCAGAGTTTAGCAGAAAAACTAGAAAAGTCGTAGTGAAAGAAACAGAAAAAAATGCGTCTGATTAATTTTGCATCTGTTCTTACTTACGGACTATGCTCTTGTGTTGACTGGTTACCTCAGATTCAACATTCAAATGTATCACGTGAATTATTTTTAACTCCAGCCTGGTAAACATCAACTATCTGCTGTTCAAACTGCATTAAGAGCTAAGTTGCCAGGCTAAAGTGAATTCATTAACCGGCAACAGTAAAAACATTTACAGGACAGGAATCATCATCAGAGGAGGGAATTAAGACATCCCAAAGCACAAGCAAACACACCCTGACATTTCCCCAACAGAAAAATTAGTCGACAGGACTATGAACTCCTGAACTGATCTGTGTCCCCTCAGCTTGGCCTCCCTGACTGTGAGCTGGAAGAAGGCTCCATCCAAGCAGGCTGAAAACATCTGCTGCACAGCAGAAGCTTTTCCCTGCACATCCACCCGCCTCCATTTTCCCAATTGCTGGGCTTATATAAAGGAGTTGTCAGTGCAGCTCCCTCTTAGGAGGTCTCTGCCCATCAATACGGCTTTATTGACAAAGCATCTGCATGCCCTACATGCCCAGGCATTTTGGTGAATGTCATGTGGTGGGTGTGACTCCATGTCACGGAGTCTTTTGCCCGTAATACATCCTTCACACTCAAGAGCATCCTGCAAGTCAAAATAGACAGTCCCAGAGACACAGCCTTTTTCATAATCTAAATATTCTTTAACATGATTTTTTAATTAGATGGTAAAGAAAACTAAATGATTCCTTCCTTCCGCTCGTATGGTTCTCCTTAGAGCCACCTTCTTTCACCATCCCTCCTCCTCTTCCTCCAAAAGAAACATTCCTTGCTTTGCTCATGAGGCCATTTCCAGGAGTGCTGCCTCTTCCAGAAAGCAGCGCTGCCCCTCTATTCCTGTATTTCAGACTCGAGAGGTGGACTAGCTGGGTAAGATCTTTCAAACAGAAAATGTTTCCAGTACAAAGAGCAGTATTTGGGTTGTTCCTTGTACTTGCTGCTGCCAGTTGGCTTTGCAGGGCCCCCAAGAGGTGTGAGGGCATACCAGGGCACCTCAAAGAGCCCGTGGGTTCATTTGCACCTTGCTACAAGTGTGACACTACCAATTCTGAGTTGCTTCCTTTGCCCACCCTGCCATCTCAGCTGTGCTTCATAGGGATGTTATCAAGGATATTTCTGCCAATTACACAAAGAGTTGCCATAATTTGTTTTTCTTAGGGCAAAAGTACTTCTGAAGATCCTAGCACAGAAATAAAATGTTTGTTAGTTACCTTAAGTGGGCTCAGTGGTTCAGAGTTGGTTCCCCAGTTGATGGGTTTTCTCCATTAGATTTGTTTAAAAATGAATGGTTTAAGATCAGTTACCATCTGGCCCACGGAAGAGTCCACTCAATGAGAAAGCTAGGCCAGAATTAAAAAATGGGAGGACTGTCCATATAAATGTAAGAGAAGGAACAGGTGGGCAAACAGAATATAAACACCTCTTGTTAAAGACAGAATTCCGCTTCTCCTGAGAGAACCTTGAGAGGTGGGATAGATGTGCTGGGGCTCAGCCCCACACGGATGGGTACGGGGCCTTTGGCACAGCTGGGAGCGGGGCAGGATGGCAGCACCGCCCTGCACCTCGGCAAGGATGCTGCTCTGCACGGCCAGGTAGGAGGAAAATTTCACCAAACGATGAGTTATGGGCCTCTGTCTGACCAGAGGTCTCACTCCTGACTTGGAGCACTTGGATCTGGAGGCATATGGTCCAAAAGCAGGCTGGAAGATGTCTAGATCTGTGAGCTGCGCAGTTCAAGGCTTCCTGTGAGATAGAATAAGACCTGAAATACGTTTATACATAGAGGGAGTTACTCTGATGATGTCTCAGTCCACATCCAGTTCTCTTTCTGACTGGAATAGACAAAATCCTGAATTTCAGCTGGTCAGATCAAAAGGGATTACTCCAGTCACAGTACTGCAGCTGAGGGTTGACTCATGTGAAGACAGGAGGAAACAGCAGAGCCAGAGCTGTGCTGTATCACATTTTTTTCTCCATCTTGAAACACATTATTAGAGACTTGGGTGATGATGTAGTCTCCATCTATAACTTCGGAAACTGCTATAACCTCTTCTCCCCCAAAATCTGCACATCTTGTCTGGTGCTGGCATTCCTTTTTGAACAGAAATGTTCTTCTACTGCTGGATCTTTTGACAGGTTTTTGCTGGTAGTAGGTTAGAAGTTAAGGAAACTTGGTTAAGTGCTTGTATTCTGCATATAAGGTCTGTTCCTACTAAAAAAATACTTGATTTGTACATAATAAAATATATGAAAATAAATGACTATAGTGGCGGTGCAGGGAAATTCTTTGAGTCAGGAAAATAAATTATCCATTACATTTTCAGGGGAACTATATGAAGATAGGGTCTTTTCTGGAGACAAAGTGGTAATATGGAGTGTTCGTTCAAAATGAAAACGGCTAACTTGCCAAAAGATTTTGATTAGCCAAAATTTTATGCGTGGAAATTTACATCATTTCTTAATCCCATTCCATAAAAATATACTGCCATACGTAAGTGTTTAACATCACATTTGTAGGAATTTGATCCAGTTTAACACATAGTGAATTAGTTACATGAAGGTTGCTTGCTTTATGCTACTCTGTCTGTTCGTAATACTCTGCCTGTCTGACATTCCACTCTGCCCATATGTTCCATCCCTGACATATAAAAATATAAATTCAAGATGAGAAGATTAGGACCACCCTGGGATATTTGCCTTTACTTTTTTTTTTTTTTTTTTTTTTAACAAGAATCCTGTATTCTAGCTTCCAAATAAATCACGAAAAAAGAAAGATGATAAGAATTCATTTGCAGATGATATGGAATATGTACCTGCACGGATTTACAACATGAGTCCCTTCATCTGTGTGGAGTTACAAGGCTCATCTCATGTTTTCAGGGTCAGGTCAAAGAGAAGAGCAATGAGTTTGTTTTTAACACAGCAATCCTATCGGTCAGAAGTAGTGACAAGTTTCCCAGGTGATCAAAGTACATTTTAAACCAACTGACTTAGGGAGCTAATATTAATTTTAGGGGGGGATTTGGGTCAGATATGAAAGGACTTAATCTCCACATAGCTAATCCTCCCAAGAGCTAATTTAAATGGAGACTGATCTGTCAGTTGCAGCATTGCTTCACTACACAGTAGAACTTCTGAATTACTGAGGCTTAATTTAGCTTGAAAATTTGTTAAAGTACTCTGGTACTAGTTCAAATAAAGTGGAAGCAAATGACTGAATTGAGAAAGGAGAAGTCTAGTTTTTTTCTCCCATCATTGAGGATGGATCCCTTTGACCTAAAGTCTGTTTGGGGAGCTTGCTCAAGGGTACATCTTGGTGTTGGTTTTGTATTTTTTGGTCAAATGTGACCAAAAATGCGGATTCAAGGAGAAGAAAATTATCTTTGAATCTGCCAATGTATAGAATCAGCTTTTTAAGCTGGCTGAAAAAGAAATCTAGATGTTGACTGTCAGTATTTTCTCCTAAAATCCATTTGTTATTTTGAAACAAAATTTAGTTTTTATACCTGAAGAACATGTTGAAGAGCCTACCACCTCCTGCACTCCCCAAACGAAACATTTCATGTCAGATTGACCAAAACAGTTTGTTCGACCAAAGGCAAAATATTACGGCTGTTAATTTCTATGTCAAAACTTAACATGTTTCATTCCAGGTTACTCTAGAGCAATGCCTTTGATTTGAGGGTTCACTCGTCAGCCCCAAGTGTCTGTTATTTGGGCAGCTCTTGTCTGGGAGTCTGACAAGTCAAAGAGTGAGAAGAGTCCTCGGTAAGAGCTGAGCTGTGGAACCGACCCGACAGATCACAGAAAACATTCTAATTCAATTATGAAAAATGTTCTTCTCATGTCCAAATTTGGTTAAAATTCATGACTTTTGAGTCCTGTTCCACACAACAAATGTTTTGTCAGACTCCATAGTGATAACATAGCAGTGTTTTAATAGCATTAGAGAAGACAATGACATAAGCAGCTGCCTTAAAATGCCAGAAGTTTTGCACTCACTAATAAATACAGCTCAGTCTTGGCTGATTAAACGTGGAAGTAATTTATCCAATTGAAATGCTCAGTCTTTTGCCAAGATTTTTTTGTGTGAGTGTGTGCTGGATTGATCAAGGGTGTAAGGCATGCTAAGATGGGAATGTCTGGTAGATTTGGAGTAGTGTTTCTCATTTCTGACCCCTACTTGCTCCCCTAGTTTGCTGCCACTCGATGTAAGGACATTTTCAAAAGAGAAGCGTAGGGTGCAGGGTTGCTTTCTCAACCTGTTGGTGTACTCAGCTGTCTGAGTTCTTACTGTCTTCTGCTTCTGCATCACACTTTGTAGCATTCATTTTCTCTGATAAAAACCCTGACTGCCACGCTTCATCTCTCCTTGGTCAGCTTCACATTGGGCATTTATCAAATTCCCCTTCAAAGCGGTGTTAAAGTTCCTGTTGATTTCAGTGAGCGCTGGAGCAGATCTTTGTGCTATACTACCCTTTGTTTTATGTTGGCAGGTTAGTCTGGTGCTTTGCACTTCTCTGTCTCTGAAAGCTTTTGAAGGGTGCCTGCTCCTCTCTCGGTGTTTGTTCTCCCCTTTCCTCCCCGTGACCCATTGGCACCAAAAGGTCTCAAAAACGTCCCCAAAGGATTGCTCCCTGACAAGGGGCATTTGCTCCCCTGTCTCTCTGGCTGTATAGCAGAGAGGGGACTGGGGTGCACCAAGGTCACTGAGCTCTTTGGGGAGAAATTACTGGAGGCACCAGGAGATTTTTGCTGGTAATAGGAAGCAGCAGCTCGGCCATTGCCACAAACAGGCCAGAAGAGCGATCAGCTGCCTTAGGATCCCAGTGAATAAGATTACCAGACAAAGCTAATGAAGCGGGTCAGGGCTTAGCTATGCGATGAATCTCTTCTCTACCATGCACGGAATCTCTTCTCTACCAAATTGGGGCACTCGGCCACTGCGCATTGCCTGGCAGGGCAGTGCTCCCCTTGGGGCACAACGTGCCTCTCCTCGGGGCCGACAGGAATTTGATGGGAAGAGCATGCATTACTCAAAAATTGCTCCATGCGTCCCTCAGCCGAATACACCCTTCTGGCCAAGTACTTGCTATTCGTGTGCAAGAATGTAAAATTTGCTGTGTCAGTCCTTTTTTCCCTCTTCCTCCTCCATATTTATTTGGGTTTTTTCCTGAAGTTTAATGCACTGTAGCCAGTTTAATAAAATATGACAGTAAAGATCCAGGCCTGCCTATGTTATAATTCATTGCTTTTACTTAGCACTAGAAACTCCCTGTGGCTGCTAGACAGATAAATGATGGAGTGGCTCCGGAGCCAAAGGCATCGTTCTGTATTATCCAGGGTTTTTTTTAAGCTTTTTTGCTAGACATAATTGCTGAAAATAGCACTGCCAGTAAAATCAACCTTAATGTTTATACCAATGTAAAACACTGCTAATAAGGGACTTTGTTGTACAGGAATAAACAAACTTGGTTTTCTTTATTTTGTTCCACTTCCTCCAAGAGCCTTTAGATAATTTGGGGATGGAGGTTAAAAGCTCGGAACATTACTTTCCCTTTAATCCTTAGATCCTTCAGCTGACTCTACACTTTGTTTTCATGCTGAAGGGGAAAAAATATTTTCCTGGCAGGTTGAGAATGATTTTTCCATTAATCTTTTCTTTTGGAGCCAAGATACTTTTTTTCACAGAGATCTGATGTGACATAATACTGTACCTGGAATTTCACACTAAAGAGAGTGGAAAAACATTCTCACCACAGCAAGCACTCGCAACTGGGCTACAAACCCTCCAGCAAAACTGAGAAGCCAAAAGAGCAATTTAAAAAGGGGACAGGAAGGGAATATGGGGCATAGTTATTTCCCATAGGGAGGAAAGCTCTGAAATGTCAGGCTATTTATTAAAGCCTTTCAAAGATAAACTGATAGAATATGGTATGTAATGGCACAGGCCAACAATTTTCTTGCTTGAAATTTATCTCAGCAGTTTGAAATCCTGCTAATTAAAAAAAAAAAAAAAGCACATCAGGGAAGAATCTCAAAGTGTAAACGCAAGGAGCAATAAAAATATTTCAGATTAATGCAATTCAAAGAAGAACAGAAACTGCTTCTGCAATTAAATACATATGTACACGATCTTGGATTTACGAAAGTTGATAGAATCCACCCATTTCCCTATTTTTGGCTTATCGGTATTTTCTTTCAACATTTAAAGTGTTTTCTTCAAAGCCCAGAGCTGGAGCATCTCCAGGCAGTTTAATTGTCCAGATGTGGAGTGGATTTCCTAAACGCTTGCAGCATGGGGAAGACATGATGGGGTTTGCTTAGATGCCAATGAAAAGAAGAGAAATATTTTCAAATTCTGACTTGGTTTTCAAAAAGACTTGCCGGAATGTCTCTTGAAAAATTCCCAGGCCTCAACAGGCAAATACATCTGTCTTGATATATGTCTAATCATGGTTCTGTGCTGAATTTGTCTGTGGCTGCCTGTGCATCTGCAAGAAACAGCCATTCCTGTGTTGGTTTTGTACCCATAGCAAAGCACAGTAAACTAACTGTTCAAAGGACTTTCATTAGAATATTAGATGGCTGCATTTTTCCTTAAGCCTGATAGAGGTCTGTATTGTGTTTCTTGGTACTAGAAATCCCCAAACAATACTGGAATCGGAGATAGGTTCAACAAAACAGGTTCTTCTGTCAAATGTTTTTCCACCATGAAGAAACTTCTTGGTTGCAATACGCCACGGCTAGTGCTTACCTGAAGTGCAGTTACCCAAACTCTGCTTTGTCCTCCATGGCAGTTAAATTGGTTGTCTCCCAAGAGCAAGCTGGATGTGGTGCACTTCACGCTCTCGTGCCGCATCACTATTGCAGTATCCCTGCAGTATCACACCCCTGTGTGAAGGGACCAGAAAAGGCAGGCATTTCTTATCTTTTTGACAGTGCTCTGGTGGCATCTGTCCTACTAGCAAGACTTATTTTGTGGAGAGCAATATCGACTGAAATGACATGCCAGAAATCCTCTAATTACAGGATCGGTTTTAGATCGGTTTGAATTTTTTTAGATCAGTTTGAATTTTCAAACTTACATTAGTTCAGCTCCCAAGGAAAGACTAGACAGCCCTAGAAACCAATACCCTCCATTTAGCCCTGACACGTGCGTAGGATCTGTTCAATCCGCCATCACGCACTGCTTCATTTAATGTTTCATTTAGTGTATTTTCAGGCCACAGGGCAAAACCAGCCTTGGTCTAAGTGAATACCACCCACTGAAACTCTATTTCTACCTGCATATAGCATACCTGAGCTTGGCCTGACATTTCTGGTGACTATAACTTATTTCCAAAGGTTTAGTCCATTGAGGTGGGCAGGAGGGTGCTGGTGACTTCCCGGTGGGATGGCACTTAACGTACTGGCGATACTTGCTTACGCAGGGCAGTCATGTCGCTGAGAGCTGCCAAAGAAGGAACCTGGAAGACTGGTTACTTGGGAGACTCATGCTATCATAACTAAATTTTTCTTGAGCCAGTCAGCCTTGACTATACTGCAGAAATACAGAAATTATTGGTTTGAGCTGCATTGTCACCTGTACAGGCAGCATTTTATAAGCAATGGCATAGAGGAAAAGCGACCAGCCGTAACAGCTGCTCCTGTTTCAAAATACCCACTGCTAAGTGAGAGGTTTCAGGTGGTGAAGGGCTGTGAGCTCTGTAACTGCAAGCAACCATTGCCGTTGTGTGCGGTGCCTTTGCGTGAAGCTAGCCTATAGAGAATATCCATTGAGTCATACTCTTCATCTTATGCTGAAGTCCTACGTGCTGCTTCCCTCTCCTGAGAAACTCGTGCTCACAGCGGGGATGCTGATGGAAATGTTCCAGCCCTATCACCCAACGCAGGGCCCAACTAAGCTCCCCCACCCACCCTAGCTGAGAGAAGCAGCCACTTCCTACATATAAGGAATGAAAATGTTTTTCTTACATTAAAAATTTTAACAAATCTCAACCCCTTCACTGTATGCCCTGGGCTCCATGTAGGTTTAGTATGCTTTATTTGTATGACTCTCTGCCGAATTATTTCTGAGAATTGTGAGTGTGAAAACAAATAGAAAAGTTATATGTGAGGGAAAAACCTACTGCCTGTGTTTGAAATCAGTTCCCAAATCTGTGGCTGGCTAAACCTCGCCCTGATGTTATTGTGTGGTTATGGATTTTGGATGTTCTTTTTGCTGGAAGCAGCAAAGCCAATGTGCACCCGTTCTGCAGAAGATCTGCTAAAGGAAAAACAACTGTGTAGTGCTGCTGAACGTAAAAGTCAAAACAGAGGTGGGAGCCTCTTTTGGCAAAATCCATCAGGCTCCATCGGTGTTATAGCGGGTAGGAAAAGGCTGGGGAACTTGCATGAGATCGCAGCCCAAAATAGGGCCATAACACACAAAAATAGTAGGAAGCGAGACAAATATTCCTCAGTAGTAATTTTCCCCTCTCCCTTTCTGTCTGTTCTCTCTCCTTAAACCTTTCAATTTTCCTTTCCCTTTTAGCTTTACATCTATTTCAGGCTAATTTTATTTTCCATCTGGGGAGAAAGCAAGGGATTTTGCTTTGTCCAGTGGAAGAGCTGGTGCTCTGCTGGGAGTGGCCAGGGAGCAGCCCGAGCAACGTGCTTGCATTGCTAGGTGTTGTTATAAAGTTAATTACAGGCCCTTTGGTTTTATAAGAGTCTTTTAGCTAAGCTATAAAACAGAGGTTGTGTCTACTTATGATCCTTAAAAATACTTCACCAGGACTCACTGTCCTGATCAAATGTCAATACTTATTTTCTGGAATCTTGTTGTGAATCATTGCATACAGCTAATATGAGAGTGTTACGAGCT
>NW_009626946.1:74294-90455 GCF_000690535.1 Cariama cristata
CCACATTGCAGTTGCAGGTCACAAAATATCCAGTACATAAAATATTTCTGTTAAAAAAATAGTCCTATGCCATCAATGTCTGCATTAGCAAGCCTCTAGCAAATGCACTCCTGTGCTGGGAAGATGTAGTGGCCAGCAACAGGCACTCGTGAAGTAGAGGACCTTTTCTCCCACTTGCATTTCTCCTTCAACCCAGCTTCATAAAGGGGTTTTGGGGCCATTCACTGCCTTCCCTAGCTACCTTCCTTTCAGTATTATGTCTGCTTCCAGATCTTCTTTTTATTCATCCATGTTGACTGGCACCTCAGTGCCTGTGCCCTGCCCGACAAGCCTGTAACTTCCCTGTGACCACAAGCTGGATTTATCCAGCTGTGACAAGCTGGTTTTGTCCTCGGGAGCTGGGTGACATCTCCTCACACCCCTGCAAGACCTCCATGGGGTGCTGCAGACCTGGCCCATCTTCCCTCTCCCTCTGCAGGTCCAAGAGGCTGATACACCTCTTGCAGGTCTGTGCCTGACTTTCCCTGGGCTCAGGGACACCCATCGGGCTCCTGGACGTGGCACAGGGATTCAGTGTTTTCTGGTTTCTCTGGCAGCAGAGACAGATGTCTCAGGACCATTTCCACAACTGAATCCCTCCCTGTGCCATAGCTGTTGTAAGTGCTTTTGAAACAACATCTTTCTGACCAGCGTGCATGCCCACCACGCTCCGGCCGTGAGTCTATCCTCTTCTTTCTTCCCTCCTCCTAGTTCTGACCCTCTCCCTTGGCAGCTCCTATACATTTATCCTTCTGAGAGGGATTAATGCAGATAATTACTATTGGGAAAACAGACACCGAGCTATTCATTTAGGGGATCATTTCTTTGCCCTGTTCAATTTGACTCGTTGATGCAATCTGCTTTGGCACTCCCTTTCCACAACAAAAGCAACAGCCTTAATGCTCAGGCAGTTTGCACTGCCCTTATTTCATAGCTACTGTTACGAGGAGGTCTGGTGCTTTTAGTATTTGCTGACACGACACTTCACTGTGGCAAGGAGCGTTTGTTTCTCCCAAAGTTCACAAGTGTATCTTGAAATCATGTATGCAAAGTTTTTAGTTGACATTAATATTATCATTGTGCGGGAAGCCAGGCGAGTAAGACTGCAGGGGAAAAATGGGAAGTCTGAACAAATGAAATCAGGAGGGAATTTTGGTGTAGAGACCCCTGTTATACAAATTATCTCACAATTTGGTAAGAAAATGAAGACCAGTGCAATTTATCTGTAGTTTGGTTGATTTTTTAAATCATCTGCCTTATTTTTTTTAATAAAATGTTATGCCATTGTTGCCAGAATGGCATGTTTGAATGAATTGAAATATTAAAGCGTAATTTTGGGTAGGATGACTCTTCAGGTAACTTCTGCATTTTAATTCACAGACTCACTGCAGAGATGAGAACTTCTATAGTTTCTTACCTCAAAGATTTCTCAAACTTTGGGGCTGGGATCCTCAGCTTCTTAAACTGAACACATGCTGTTGGATGGAGTCTGCAATCTGGCCTATAATTCTGTTTTCCCCAAATATTAATTGCACGTTTATTACACCTAAGGCTGTTTCTTTGCCGTTCCTGAAGTGCTATTACTTGCTGTCGTTTTTACAACTTTGCGGTATTTTTATCCCCCTCTAATGGATGTTTTTTTGCTTTGGTCTTTGTTGCTTAGGCTCAGGGTTTCCTTTCTTTACTGAACTGTGAATTTGGTTATTCTAGTAGATGTGGTCATCGTCTCAGCTCCGAGTTGAGCTGGATGCACAAACATATACATGTGTGTGCAGTGCAAACACACATGCGCGTGTAGTCTAGAATATATGACCCAATGCCTGTGACTTTTGCCCCTCACATCTCATTGCCTACCCTGGCTGCCATTGCCCTGCTGGGAGGTTCAAACCAGCCTTTTCAGCTACTGTCCTCTGGCAAGTTCCCTAGCAGGACTTCCAAATTTCCTGTACCTTCTGTAACATGGTTTAACTCCAGAAGGACAACCCTAAGACCCTGGGTTTCTTTGCTGTTCCAGGAAATGCCATTCACCATGGCCTTTTTTCTTTCTGCATTTAAAATTAGGCTTTTGGTTTAGGGTCTTCTACAAATGCGTATCTGCTCTTACATATGCAGGGTCTTTGCCTGGTTTCCCAAACAAACTTCAGAGTGGGGATGGCTTTCTTTAGGCAGACGTCACCCCTACCCCTGCTCAGTACTTGCGTCTGAAGGAGCCCAACTCAAAGAAATGCCACTCTGGGGCAGTGCTGGCACCACGTCCTCCATGGCCATGACTCCCCAAACTTATGGGCACGTGCCATATTGCAAATCTGGGTCTACCACGGTGCACGGTGGATGTGATCATGTGGCAAACCCTGCGTTGGCTATAGCGAGCCCCGCTTCTGGACAGCCTGCAAGGCTATCACGCTTTCCAGACTATCTGCTTACAAATCATACACAGCTTGGTATGCCAAGGCTATTCAGCAGGCAGCTAAAAGATCTATGTGCTGGTCCATATGAAGACCAGGTGACTTTCAAGGCAACCTCTTTTCCAGTCTTTGCATATCAGCTGGTAGGCAGCTGATATTAGCAGTCTCCAACTTTCTTAAAAGGCCTCCCCATCCTTTGTTTCATGAATTTAAGCCCTTCCCATGAGCTTTTCCCAGGCTGAGTGCTTCCTAATACCTCGCACGCACGGCTCTCAGCCCCAATAGGAGCAGGTTCCAGTGGCCTCTGCTCTCTTTTAGTGGGTCGGCTCCCACATCTCTCCTGGCATCAGCTCTATGAAATAGATAGATAGTAAAGACACAGCAAAGTGTGCATACTCAGGTAATGACAATATATACCTTCCTCAGTCTGAACTTATTTCTAGGGTCTGTTACATACTAGCTTGGATTTGATTGAATATAATTGGCTGTGTCATTTGCTCATGCATATTTATTCTAGGGAAACACCAGCTGATACACGGCTCAAAGGGCTATGGAGACCACTCCAAACCAGTGGGAGTGAGGCACTCGACATCTTTGCAGATCTGGACCATTAAGGATCTAATACAGAGTTAATAGCAGGCAATCCCTTCATCACCGTCTTGAAGACACGAGGTCTGTTGCCAAAGAGGTTCATTCACCTCACAGCCATTGAGGAAACATATTTATCACTAAATTTCAGTGCATGAGAGGATTTAGGGTCTTCCCAGTGTTGGGGAGCCAGTACTGGGGACTTCTCCAGCCGCTGGACTGCGCAGCCGGACAGACTCCGTTCTGCTGCTCCCCTCTGCTGTTCAGTGCAGAAAACAGCACACTCTGAGCCAAGCATCCTCTCCCAGCTTCTAGAATATTTTCTCTTTAGCTGGTTTTCTTCTTTAACCAGGTCCAGGAGGGAGGTGGGAGGGGAAGGGAGGCTACCTGCAACTGGATGTGTTTGTTGTGCGTGGCAGCTGGCTGCAAATGCAAAAGGAGATAATGCTGATTTCCTACGCACGGTAATTCTCCTTTTTGACCTTTTTTTATAGATAGGGAAGAAAAAAGATAATTTGCTAGAAAAGCAAAATAAATGGGAACACAAAAATCAGAATTGTAGCAGGAGAGATACCGGCTAAACGTGCAGAGCATGGAGATGGGCTTAGGCAAAGAAGCTTTAAAGGTTTAGAGTCAAGGTTGAATGAAGGCTGTAGTTCAAGTTCACATTTAAAAATATTAACACATTAACACGTCTTGCTTTTTCAGGATGTCAGTTCCTTTTAAATGGGAATCTCAGCGTAGGGCCTTTGTGGGTTTGGATTGGACTGCGAGTAAAACAAAATCAGATGCAACTCTTCTTCCCTCTCCTCCTAAAAATCCCTTTCAAATCGCTTAGCTTTGAAATTTTGGATTCCTGTTCAATTCAAATAACAAGCAGAGTAAAGGAAAAGGCCTTGCAACATTAGATAGTTATAAATGATAAAGTGGCACCCTCAGAATTTTTAAGGCTGCCAGCTTAAGCAACCGCTGCTTATATAGAATTAATGATCTAGATTGTATTGACTTGCATTTCTTTCTTCAAATCAAACCCTGCTGCCAAGTCATTCTTTACACGTAAAAGAGAAAGAAACAAACAAATAAAATCTCCTCCCATTTTCTCTGTGGTCCTCACATGAGTAAACAAAAGACACAGCTTGGAGAGAAGACAGACTTTGTTTGCTATCTTCATCTTTTTCTCCCTTTTTGCTGGATCAGCCATAACTTACTGCATTTTTTATAAGCCTGACTAGCACTTGCAAGTTCTGCACAATGAGCCAGTATTTCTGCAATTCCTGACTGCCTCCGCTCCTCCTTTCACTTTGTCCTATTTTGTCAGGAGTAACTCCAACAAATGCGGAGGGGGCTCAGATGTAAAAAGTTGGTACATCCTCTGGATTAAACCCCTTCGGGAGGGCTGTAAATGGTGTGGTGGCATGTGGACTCTGCCCACCCATACATGTCCAAGACGATGAGGGTTGCAAAAGGCCTGGGCAGTCTGACGTTCCTGCGTGAAAAGCAGCGCGTTCCTGGCTTGAGCAAATAAATCCAGTGAACTGAAAGGTCTCCTTCTCCGGCTGCTGAGTCAGCTGGTGAGGTGCAGGCAGGCGAGATGTTAATTTTCTGAGTTCAAGTACTGTGTCTTTTGTGGCTACCTGGCCCATTTACTATTTTTTCCAGGATGGAGGGAAAAATGGGGCCCTGAGATTGCAGGAGGAGCTGTGGAAGAACATGGATTTCCATATGGATGGTCACACTGAGGGGCATTCTTCACGGAGGGAAAGAAGCTGATTTGAGCCTGCTCTAATCCCTACATTGGACTCCCATTCTCAACCAAAGTGGCTGTACCATGACTTTATTTAACTCCTTCAGAAACAAAGTGAACTTGGTCAAATTGAACTAGTTTAACTCCAGATGGGAGCATCCTCGTGCGAGTTTAATGTGGTTAAATGAATCCTCTGCAATTTCACATCTTTGATAAATTTGGATGGATTTTCCCGTATATCCTGGCCTCCATAAACCCTGACTATGGCAGATCTAGGGAACATTTTGCATCCTGAGATCCCAGAAGGCCTTTCCAACACATTTAGCAGACCAGAAGTTTAATGTGAACAATCAGTAAAACAAAGAATTAATAACAATATGGCCACAGGCCGTAAGAAATGGAGAAATGTATTTTATATTCCCAGGTTTCAGGTATTCTGTGATTCATTATGCAGGGATCAGACTCAGATTTGTTCTTTGGAAATACAGATTGCTGGAAGCTGTATGAGTAGAGGTTGCCAGGCCTCCATTAATTAACGTAGGCTGCATCTTGTCTTTGTGATAAGTTGCAGTCAGCATAATGTCAAAAACCGTGTCTGCTGACTGCACATATTGAAAACGGAGGGTGCAGCCTCCCCTTCCTTCTCAGATCATAATGCTGCCTTGAAGTCAATATAGCAGAGGTTGCTTTCATTTGTTTTCGAGCTTCTGAGTTTCCTATGTTCAAGCTTTTCTGAATTGCAGATCAAAAGAGAGATATTTCCAGTAAAAACTTTGTAATCCCGTCATTTCAAGAGCTGAAGATTTAAGTAAATCCCCAAATTTTCAGGTGAAAATTGCAATTCTGTAGCTGCCTGCATTCCAAACAAGCCTGCCCGAGGTATTTCATTTAGATAGGTTATCATTCCTTATTATCTACATAGCGCTGATAGTGGCTGTAAACCCCCTAGAAATGGTGGCATTTCCATTTATTTCCATGTATGTAGAACAGACTCATGACATGAAAATACCATAGAAATGCAAGGTAATTATTATCATTATGTAACTCCTTAGCATCCAGGAGCAGAATTAACAATTTGAGTGGTGCCTATAAGAAAACCAGAATACATTTCAGTAAGCCTGTCATTTTTGATCTCTTAAGAAATCTTAAATAAAATTGCACTGGCTTAGTCAGCGTGAAAAAAAAAAGAAAAAGCAACTTCTTATAATCTTCACTGTGATGATAATACACATATTCCTTCATTTAAATAAAATCTCTGAACAGCACCTGGAATTTTACAGAGAAATCCTGCACTGGGGATTTGTATGCAGCATGCTTGCATACGAAATGTCAGAATTGCATGGACAAGGACAGCAGTGAAATTTAAAAGGTGACAAATAAGACAGATGGCTGAGCAGAAGTGGTCTGCATTGCCATGGAGAAAAGCCTGATGCCATCCTCAGCAATCGGTGCTTGAGCTTGCAAGAGTCTGGCTGCTATGGAAGCATCCGAGCCAACCCTGGGTGTTGCAATATGCCAGTTTTCCAAGAAACAGATTGATGTACAGTGTGTATTATTTTTTGTTTTCTTGAGGGAGGAGGGGAGAACTATCTACGAATCTGGGGCTGTCATTTGGCTTTGAATTTTGTCTTATCAATGCATTTATTGACACCCAGGAAGACTTTGAAATAGAGACAATATTGTGTGAATAGTGCCATATCTGCCTTGGAAATTACTTCTTTTTTTTTTCCCCGCAGGGAGAGCAGGAAACCACTATTTGTACAGAAGCTACTAATTTCTACTCACTGTTCTGTACTTAATCTGTGGGAAAGGTCCCATGTTCCTCCCTTGAGACTGATAACAGTGTTGATCTCTGCTTTTCGGGGAATTTCACTAGCCTTTGCAGGCTTGCCTTTGTGAGGGGACTGCACCCCCGAGTGGTCCATGCAACCGCCAGCTAGAGCTGATGCCCACACTGGGAAGCGGGTCCCAATGGGTCAGGCTTGAGGCTGTGTCTGATTATAACTGGGACTGGGAGGGAAGCAGACCGGGAGCCCAGACTTCAGGGTTTGGAGTAATTGCTGAGCAATACAGGGAACCAGGATTGAAAGAAAATGAGAATATTCCCCGAAAGGAAGCGTGAAAGCTTTCTGCCTTCCAGGGCTGAAATTCTCTGGAAATATAAAGATCTACCAGAGAGAGTTTAAATAGTGACTCAGTCTGTAACTGCAAGCAGTGGGTGCCAAAATAAAGATAGTTAAGCCCAACTAGTCTAATTTTTGACCAATCCTTTTTCTAAAGCATTTGATGATTGTGAAAGTTTCCATTTCATTTAAGAGAATGCAGCTAGATGTGAAACTGTATTACAGACATTTGAATGGTACTGGCAGCTCATGAAATGTAAGCAATATGTTTTTAAGTGGCAAACCAAAAGGATGGCGAAAGCACAGAGAAGTACGGGATTGGCCCGATGAGCCAATGTTGCAATTTTGGGAAATTGTTGAACTCTTGGTAGGAGACTAGGCTGAGCCTAGAGTAGAGCAAAACACTCAGTAAAGACTAAACCCTTGACAAGATAATTAAAAGGTAGCCTAAGAGAAAAGTCCTCAGCTGTGGTGAAGCTTACAGAGAGCGGGCAGTTCTCTGAAACCTCACGCCTGGTAGCAGACCCGAGGCAGAAAGTGGTGTGAATCTCCAACAGAGAATATATAAAAAATGCGGGCTGCACAGGCTGTGCAAACTCCCACCCCCAGCCAATGCCATGCATTTGGGGACCTGTACTGCCATGGGTTGTGCTCCCTTGGAAGAGACGGCAATCCCAAAGGGGTGACAGCAGTGCCGTGGGTGACAAAGGGGTCCCAGCATAGCAGTGTGTGGAGCAAATGCCAGCAGATGGGATATGGGCTCATTTTCAGTTGGGTGGGAGCATGCAAGCTAGTGTGGTTTCAGAAGCAGGGGTTTGACAGTACTGGATGAGCAGCCGTAGATGGGAAAAGTCAAATCATACAGTGGTAGGAAAAGTCCCTCTGAGAGTCTGATATAGCCAGTGACAGTTCTGATGACAGATAGGAGAGCAAAAAGCCATATGCTAAAGAGTTGGGGGTGGAAATGACATAAACAGCAGCTCAGCAGTATTGCCTTATGTTGCTTGGGTCTAGACCATTAGAGCTGAGGTCACTCCAGTCCAAATTCTGGACAGCAGGACATTGAATCTCTCCCCAAGCCTGAATCTTAACCCTTCTCCAGGGAGTAGATCCTGCAAAGGGAAGATGCTGCATTGGGGGATGTTTCTCTTCCCTTGTTTTGACAGAGGAGAGAAGACTTTGCCTAAGAGCAGTCCCCAGTCTTGGTTGTGGACCCTGTCTTTAGGCGATCCTTGTTGCAAAGAGAAGTGAGGAGAAGCGTGTCCTCTTTCCTTTTCAGCCTCCTCTCTCCTGGAGTAGAACCCCAGACAAATTCAGTGCAGGGTCCAGGAGAAAGACTGGAGGACGTGACGCCTTCTTTGCTGGAGAGGGGGATGCTGGCACAGAGAGCCCTTCGGGGCCCAGATCTGGCCAACGGTTGCGATTGTCCCATTGGGACTTCTAGGAAACACGCAGCTTCAACAGGGAAATTAATACTCCGGATAGGGGTGTGGAAAAGAGAGTTGAAAGAAAAATTAATTACAAATGGGACGTAATCATGCAATAGTACAACTTCAGTGTCATTTAATTTCTGTGCAAACAGAGCATGGTTTTGTGCTCATGGTTAGCAGGGGATGGATTCAGGAAGCCGTATTAAATTCTTGGCACTGTTTCTGATTCACTCCGTGGCCTTCAGGAAATGACTTAATTGTGGGGTCCTGCGAGGTGCTGAGCACACGCTGAGGAGCATTTCTTTCTTCTGAAGCAAAGGGGCATTTCTGGAGCAGAACAACAGCTCAGCACCTCAGAGGGTCGGGATGTGCTCACTGAAAAAATATGGTCCCCTTGTCTTTGTAGCTTGCATAAAAATTTGAGTTCAAGAATCCAGGGTGCCGGTATCCTTATCATCTGCAAAGCAAAGAGGATGGTTTGCCGGGGATCTGTGAGGAAGCCAGCTAAAAATTGCTGTAATTGAATTAAAGAATGGACTGGCTTTGTTGAAAGAAAGGGGAATAGAACCACTCAGGCATACGGGCTCACATCGTGAAACAAATTACAGGCTGACACATCGGCTAATAATCTGCACTTTGGTGCAATAGACAGGAATAACTCAAAACCTCTGTGGCTGTCAAAGGGGAACTGAGGGTGATGGAGGAAGCTTGTTTCCACTGAAGCCCATCCCGCAACCGCTGACCAGGTCATCTGAACATCGGCTGGGGTCGGGTGGAGGGGGATGTGCCAGCGACAGTGCCACGCCGGCAAGGCAGGTCGCCAAGGGGAACCACCTCTTTTACCAGACACGTGAGTGCAGGGACTAAGGGTTTCCTGAGATGCTGACAGTGCTGGCAGGACTGAATAAAGATACCTGCCTGGGGCTGGTAATTTGTGTGTGCAACCCAGCGCCCACTGAATATTGCCTGGGCAGGAGCGTATTCTCCCTAGAAATGGTTTCTCGAAATAGTTTTACTCAGCTGAAAATGGAGAAGGCTTCTTCTGTGTATGATGGCTACTTCTTCCCACCGTGCTGCAGGGACGTGCAGTTCCCACCAGCACGGCCATGACGTGGTCCTGTGAACCTCCATGCTGGTGCTCCCAGTATGAGGAGCCCAGGGCAGTGCCCATCAGCGGAGCAGGGAGATGGTGCCGGCCATCCCACAAAATGTGAGAGCTTTCCATGGTGTAAGGTTAAAGTCTGCTCCTACTGAAATCATGGGACTTTTCCTGTGTTTTCACTGCAACTGGCTGCTTTTTTTTAAGGGTTTTGTTTTGCACCCTGGGAAGCCACCTACCATACGTGCCCAGTTAAATCCCTACTGGGCAGCATCGCTCCCTGTTATGCGCGTGGGGAGTCCCGTCAGGCAGAACTGGGCTGCACTGCAGCCTTGCGATGTACATGCAGGCTTGGTGAAGTGTATTTTTTCAGGCCAGAACAGCAGATATCCTCAATCCAGCAGATTTCCCTGTTTTTCCTGTGCCAAGCCTCTAAAGTCCTTTACGTTCCTCCTCTGACCCCATGCCTTCGCTTTCCCTGGGTACCCTGTCCTTAGATACAGACAAGCCTGAAACACCCAACAGCAAACATGAACATCAAGTAAATACATATATTCAGCTGTGTGCAGGTCGTGTGTTCAGAAGATCAGCCACATAAGCCGTGCTATAATAATTTGTTTCGTGACATTTAGTCATCAAGCAATATTTATGTTAAAACCCTAGTTATATTTTTTTACGATGCAATGCTAATTTCACATATATATGTTTATACATACATACACACATATATTGGTAGAAATTCTATGTTCGTATTAAAGAGGCATAAAAAACTGCTTGCTATTTAAAACTAGAACATATATTCTGGCTGAACATGAAGTCTTCCTTGTCTGTATGAACACCGTTGCTCTGTGATATTTCTGCTTCTGTTTGGTGGGTCTCCATGGCTTCTTTCTTTTTTCCTGCTGCTTTTCTGTGCACTACCACTACCCTCTGACTTATTTACTGTATTTCCTTGTTTTTTGACATTGTCTATCCCATCTTCATAGTGTGCTGGTGATAGCATGTTTTGTGAAAGTGACACCACCATATGTTGCCTAAGTTGTTTCATTTTACTGGTTGTTTAACTGAAGAGGTATAAAAACCTTTTTTTCATTTGCCTTTTTTTTTGCTATTGAGCTGTGATGTTCCAGAAGCTCCAGAAAGAGATGTCTCTTATAACTGTGCTAGGAACTGCTGTCATCGAAATAAATTGAGTTAGGCTGATGCAAATGAGAGCAAAATTTGGCCCCATCTGTTCTACTTAATCTAGTTCCTAAATCAGGAAAAACAGTCACTAAGAAATGACACCCAGTATTTTATTTTTGTGGGAATTTGATTTTTTCACTTCTAAAAAATATTCACGCTAATAATGCAGACTAGCATGTAAACATGTTGGTTTCATCTGGGATGATGTTGGAGACTTTTCTTTGTTACTTTTTTAGATAAGAATGTATCTAAAGTATGAAAACGAACATTAATTTAACTTACTGGGGAAAAAAAGAGACTGAGGATAAGTAGTCCTCAACACTGTGGTTTTTAGAGAGGTTAATTAAAGGTGAACAAAAAAGAGACAACAGATGTAGCCCTTAAGCACTGAAGAACATCACACTGTCTTAAATAAAGAGTGATGTATTTTACCTGAATAGCCCCAAATCTACCAGCCTTGAAGAGGCCACCTCCTACCCATGGGTGGCTGTCCCTTCCCAGCACCTCAACGGGCTCCTCGTTGGGGTCTGCTCCGTCCTGCTGCGCCAGGTGAACAGGCTGCACGTGGCCACGAGACGCGGCTCACATTGCTCTCTTCGCTTTTGGAGGGGCTGCTAGAATTGCCGTGAATATTACCCAAGTTTGCTAAAAGGCTATGGGGCAGAAGTGTCCATGCATGTGAAGTTGCTCTAGGAACCAAGGGATGTGTTAGTGGATCGATCAATAATGGGCAAGCAAGTGCTGTTACAGGCAGTGTTTCAAACACTGTTGCCTGGGAGGAAGGAACTCTTAAAAATCACAGTCCATCTGTAGTTTAAAAAAACCCACAGATGGTATTAAAATGGCTCGCTGAGAGTCGCAGTATCCAGGTGTTTCCTCCTGTGGTTGTTCCTGCACAAATGTGTTGCGGCTTGTGTAATTGCACTCCTCCCTTACGGCATGGTCTCACTGGTTGCATGAGATCAGGTGCAGGTGAATAAATCAAAAAGTAAAGCACTCTGGCCAAAATTTCCAAGCCTACATATATGCATTGGGTACAAGCAGCCTGCTTTTTCAGAAGATGCTCCGTATTTCCAACTCCTCATGAAGTAAATGGAGCAGCTGCCGTCTGCTTTGGCAGCAGCAGAATGAGCTCAACTCTTGCGCGGATGAGGCCATTCATTCAGGGACCTCCTACTGGCTGAGGTTACAGAAGACCAAGCGTGGAACTCTCCAATCTTACTGTTTACCAATTGCCATGAACAAGACAACAACCAGCACATCAAAGTTAGGTTTTTTGGGGGAATGAAGATTTGAAGTAGTTAGATTATCACCTGTCACCAAATGTCCTCAGGCAGAGGAAGAGCTCTATTAACTTTAAAAAGGGACTTAGAAATTGGACTTTAAATTATTTGCTATACAAGGCATATATTCCTTATCCTTTTGAAGCATAGGGCAAATTTAGGACCACTGCATTTGGATTCCAGGTGATTCTACTATAATGAAAGGCTCAGTTTCGTAACATCAACATATGACTATTTACACTTCTCTTCAAAGAGAAGATCCTCTCAAAAATGCTCTTCTTACTGTAAATTATACTTTATGAAGTGTCAAACCTGTAAGTGAAATTATTTATGAATTATTTATGTTTATAACACAAGAACGTGTTAAACTGCACAGATACTGGAGGATATTTTCATATAAAAAGTACATGGTGTATCTTAATAAATCCATCACATCCCAGCACCTCTGCAGTTTACCTTCAATAATATTATTGGAATACATTTATTTCAATGCAAAATTAAAATGGAAGGACTGGCTCGTTTCCTGATACTATGTGATGATATCCATTGGTCCATTTAAATTACAGTAATCTGATTTTGGATTTATTAGTTAAGTTCCTGTGCACTTAGGAACTCAATTGTTGAAAATATGTAAAATTTAGCAGCTTGTGAAATGTAAAAAGGGCCACAGAAATGTTCTGGGTTATATGTCATTAGGGGATAAGGGTTGGTTTATTTTAACACATTCTTTAACAAATAATACCCATCTAGAGTAGGAAGATCATTCTGCCCTTGATCTTGGAAACACTTCCACACTTCTACTTAATTTACCAGCATGAACAAGGGTGCCCTATACAAGAGGATTGAATCAGGGACCTATGTATGTCACAGAAAGAGCACAGAGGACATTAAAAAAAAAAGGAAGGTTTTTGATTAGAGGGTTGATAGTCAGCATGGGAAGTGTTGTTTAAAAAAAAGATTGATGCTCTGTTGGTGTTGAGAGATGAAGAGAGAGAAACTGAGGCTCTGAAAGTAGAGATGTACAGAATTCAGGTAGTGCCACAGCCGAGATGCAGTCGCTTGTTGACCCTGACTAAGCCAGAGCTCCTGTGAACGTTGAGATATTTCTTATTACAGCACCCATGAGGCCCCTCATGCAAAGAAAATTTATTTGCAGGCAATCAGGATATGTGCAGAATATACACCTTATTTTGTTCCTCCATCTTTGTACAGAAAGTAATCATTAAAAACCTTTCCGATATAATTAGTGCTCTATCAAATTTTCCAGGAGCTCTCATTGCTCTTAAGCACCCCAAGTAATTACTGTGCTGAGGACTTGCCATGCCCATGAGTTCACCTTGAAATCAAATTATTAGTAGTGGGGACTGACGCTCATTTGAGGCAGTCTTTAGAAAACTGTGACTGATCGCTTCAAAAGCTACCGATAAAAGAAAACCCACATGCATCAGCCTGCCTTCTTGCAGTAACCGGATTACCGGTTACAAAAAAGGTGGGTTGCTGCTGATCATGTGTGAGGAGGAAAGGTGTAGAAAATGCAGTACCTGTGTAGAACCCAGGAGAGCCTGCGGACACAAAGACTGTGGAGATAATGGGAAAACAGTTAACGTTACAGCTGGGTGCCTTCCTCTGACTAACCCCTCTCAGTTGTGCTGTGCAGCCTTAATTTGCCACCACTTCTTACCACCTGAATTATCTTAAAGGGCGGTTTCAGGTTCTCAGCCAGGCAGTATGGAAATGCAACCCTTTTTCTGGGAAGACCATTGCATCTGGGGAAGTGTCCGAGTAGCAGCATGTAAGATTCCCCAGGCTTGGTCGTGCTGGGCAGTGCCGCAAGTGGAGCAGAGGCTGGTCACTAATCCCAGAAGTTAAAGGCCCAAATATTTGGATACTTAATGAAACCAAAGAGAAAAATGTTTCGCAAAATGCAATGGGACAAGCCTCTATGTCTGTAAGCAAGACTCTGTAGGGTCTTCAGTGAGCTTAAAGGTATCAGGTGCTCAGTTCTCCTGGTTGTCTCCTGACCATCTCTGCATAGGGCAACCCAGAGAAGCCACTTTGCTTGTCCTAGAAAGATGGAAGGCAGAAAGGCTCTTGTGGAAAACCTCAAATATCTCTAGATTCAAACTCACCTGGAGGCAGAAAGCTGATGCCAACCTGCACCAGTGTGATACAGATGCCTCCAGCTGATGTGCCAAAAGCATGGACCTGTTTCAGTGCTCAACTTAACAGGTTGTTTCGTAACTGAATCTGTAGAACCTTAAGATACTTTCCTTTCTGGTTCATAAATACATGAGGCCTATTTTATCAAGCAAAATATTAGCCACAAACTAACGGGCCTGATTTACCTCATTGAGGAATCGGACACACTTGGGGACATCTGATGCGTCCCTTAAGGCCTATTAAAATTGATTTCACAGTTTAAGTACTGAATAGATCCAGCAAACAATCAGGGCAGATTTTCCACAGAATTAATAAAACAAACAGCCTTTGGCAACTGCATCACTGAATAAGAAGCATTAATTGGAAACCTACCACTAAACATAATTGTTAGTATCAGAGAACCATGTGCTGTTAGCACAGCATCAGAGAACCAAAGATAACTTCTGGGAAACCCTCTAAATTCTGGAGGTAAAATCTGCGTGAAAAAGAACAGGCTAAAACTGTGGACAAAACCATACAGGCCACCTGCCAACAAAGCCTGCAGATCACCCAGCAAACCGAAACTGGACATGTCCTGGCAGTCAGGGAGTAAAGTGGCGCTGATGCCAATTTTCCTCAGTATTTATCAACACTATTATAGCACTGTAGCAAGAAAAAATCCAGTCAGATGAGTGACAGGGTGTTGGTTTTTTTTACATATTTCTTCCCCTGAAATATATGCCAGGGAAGTGTCAGCTGAGACATTTGGGAATTTATGAAGGACAAACTGTGCAAAAAGTTTAGCCACAATCCATGAAAGCTAGAAAAACCTTGGTCTGAGTGATATCGAAACCCCAGCAAATGAAGCTGTACCTGAAGCAACAGGCTCCAGCTAGCTGGACCTTTTATTTCAGGCTTGAATGACCAAAAAAAACCAAAAACCCAAACCTCTGAGAGGGAGAGGGGAGCGTTTTCATAAAATGCTGTTTCCTTGGCATCAAAAATGCCTTTGGAGGGGCTGGGAGGTCCCGCACAGCCAGACAACAGCCGGCACCATTGGTAAGAGTGAAAACAGCCTTCTGTGACCTGACGTGTGTTTTATTTCTGGTGAAGGGATGAAAGCACTTGCGATGTGCTATGACATTTCTGTCAGGCCTCAAAACGCACTTGACGTTCCCGCAGAGAACATCGTGTTTGAAACTTGCCGGGGGGTGGAGGGTCTGTCCCCCCCTCCGTGCTACAGCAGAGCTGCAGCAGCATCGCGTCGTTTGGGGGTCCCCGGCTGGTGCCAGTAGGTTGGGGTGGCACAGGGTAGCAAATTCTGCTGCTGCTGTTCCTCAGTGTCATGTCCCCTTCACCTGAAGAGAGAAGGGATGGGATGCAGCCTTCTGTGTAACAGAAATTTAGTACGCTTGAGAACCTTTTGCAGCTTTTCCTGATCTTAGTGAGAAAGCCTCATTACAGCGGTCATTTTGCAGTCCCCCGAGAGCCAAAAATACATTCAGAGAGGCCAGACCTGCCGAGCATCGGCGCTTCAGCAGAGAGTATGGGAAACAGCACAAGTGGTGAAAAATGAGCAAAAAGCTTACGCTCCTTTTGATTCCAGTAATACCTTCTCCAGCATTGTTCAAACCCCAGATGCACGCTGTTTTTCCTAGATAGACGGGGTCAGATCCTCGGCTCCTATCAGCTGGCACCGCTCCACCAACCGCCGTGCAGCTGACGCGGCTGGGCTAATTTGCTCTCACCAAGGATTTGACCCGTCGTTTTCTTCTTGACAGCATCCCTTAAAAGATACATGATGTTCTGCAGGGCCAGGCTAATCTGCTTGTGGAGAAGCATCCATTGTTCAGTCTGCAGCCCTTATCACCCGCTCTCACCAGAAAAGAAGCCTGGACTAGATGCTGGTGACAGCCCTCTTCAGGCATGGGTCTTGCAGAGACTGTGAGAAGGCTCATGATGCAGAAAGTCCCTAGGAAGACGGGAAGCAGCCGTGGCTATGAATGACCCTAGAAACAAATGATTTGCTACGGGTAAATTTGTGGAAATGGCATGGTACTGTAAAGTGTGACTAAGGCTGTTATCTCGGAGCAATGGAAAGTCCCCCAGCACCACCCCCCCCCCCA
>NW_009626946.1:90486-111358 GCF_000690535.1 Cariama cristata
CCCCCCATGCCTTCTTAAGAATATGTTAATTGAGAGTATGTTAATTGTTGCTTTGTGTGTGAATACTCCACATCTGCAATAAGTCATTCTAACCAAGCAAGTCCATTGCCTTTTCCATGTGAAACAAGGCTGAATTGTCTAGAGAACTGTTGATAACATCTGATAAAACATCATTTTAGTGTTCAAACAGCTGTGATTCAGCAATAACTGATGGACTTGAGGCTGGGTGATTATTTAATGAAAGGTGTTTTCCCTGTTGTGTTCACTGCAGCAGGGATCCATACAATGAAGACAGGCAGTCCTGCAGAGCTCTTAGGCTCTCCTAGCAATGTCTTAGAACAGGACACTTGTGAACTCTGCTGCTTTAAAAATCCTTGCTCCATCAACTGTGAAAAACAATTTCTTGGTTCCCTGTCAAAAAAAGCTACAAAATTGGTATGCATTCTGTCCCTACCATTGCCCACGAGCTGTGTGGGCACTCAGGCCCTGGGAGTTAGTATAGTAACTTAAAGCAAACCGTTTAGGACCAACTGACAGGCAATGCTGCTGATGGAAGTCCCACCTTGTGATGATCCAGTGGTGCCTGGTAGCATTCCGAGATCCTCCTGTGTCCCCTCATATTTCAGGAGGGAAACAATTCTCTCTGCCAAGTTGGACCGAGTAGTTAGGAACACAATGGGAGTTTCACTCTCCTCTGAACTGTGTGTTTCCAGGTGATGCCATAGATTTCCCAAACTTTGGTTAATATTGGATCATCTTGCAATTCAGTCTCTAAAGGATGAAAAACTCAACATAAGCAAATGACTCCTGAACTGGATTCCTTCTGATCATGCTGGTTTTTCTGTTCCCATTTTATGGCCCTGCACTTTCAAGGGCACCTTTGAATGAATCTTTTCATTTGTTTTAAGGCCTGAATTGTCCTAATGGGCTGAAAATTTATATAGAGACGCCAAGATGATAACTTCAGAGGGAAAGGTAATGCATCATGTTATTGTGCAGAAAGCACAGAGGTATGCATAGTTCTTCTTTATAAAGACTAGACACCTTTTTGTATAAATAACCTTGAAGCAAGAGCTTTACCATAGCAAGACCTTCACCAATAACTCCTTAAATGCCTATTAGCATACTGACTGTATATACAATATGAACTACAACAACATTACTACAATTCTGCTTAGCTATTCCAAAAGAGAATTCAGGCCAGGCCTAACAATTATATTAATGCACTGTGTTGGTTAATTGAAGGAATTTATGACGTAAGATAAATGTCAGAGTTCAAAGCCAAGTGTGTGCGTGTGTGAGAGAGAGAGAATGTATGCAAGTAGGGTTTGTCAGCTGGCGCACTAAATATAAGCCTCTGTGATTTTACATCTGGGAAAATATCCAGAAATCCTTTCTATGCAATAAATTATATGCTTGTAGGACAGCAATGATATACAAGCAGGCAGCACCTGTAATGAGCCTGCAACCATCACTGAGACCTGGGAACATTAATGCCAATTAATCTGGGAGGGAAGAGTAAGAGCATGCCAATGATGCTGGAAAGTCTCATAACATACTCACCTTGTCTTCCACCTGAATAAGAGCACAGACTATTAATGAGAACACTATTTTTTTTCCCTACCAGCTTCCTGGAAAGTGTTTGCTTGTCAAAAAGGGTTCACAGGGTCATGGTGCAATAATTTTCAATAGTCATTACTGCCTCTGTCAGATGGGTGACAACAACTATACTGTGAACTTGGAAGTTTAAAAAAAAATTTAAAAAATTGTGAAAGCATGCCTTGATCAATGTTGACTCATCAGTTGCTTAGTATATGCAAAAAATATTATTATCCTTAATTACCTCTGATACTGCACTCTAAGAGGAATATCGCTCAAAGGAAACCCTTGGGAGAAAATGCTACTCTCAGCTTTTATGAGACTAATGTGGCTTGGACTGAATTGATCAAACTCACATTCCACAGAGTAGCTTAAAGTGCCCATTTAGCATTATTCCCAGTTGGCAGTTTGCTCTGTCTAGTTTATAGATTAGTAAAATGTTTTCCTTGGTTTTGGTTTATCCTGCATTTTAGCCTATATTAATATTTAAATTGACTTGGAACAAACAACTTCTCTTTGATGACACTAGGGAAGTTTTGACGAAACTAAAGGTAAAGGAAAACTTTGGGGTTTATTCTTCCCTCTTCTACCTGATACATACTGGCTTCCTCACTATGGCTCCTAGAGAGAAACTGGCTGTACAGGTTGGTGTAAAGTGCCACAGGAGACAATGGCATTGTACTATCTGGTGAAGAAGTCTCTAATCCAAGGGCTTTGATCCAGCAAAGCACTTCAATAAGTGCCTAACTTTCGGTGACAAAGGTAGCCTGTAGTCTCCAGGTCGTTTAGTGCTCCGTGCCTGTGCTGCACTTAACAGCTCCCAGGGTGGCTGGGTGGATGAGAAGAGCATGCAACCTCCCTCATGGCCAACAAGATATGTCTTCATGGCGGAGACTGCCTGGGAAGCCTCTCTCTTGGTCACCTAGAAGATGCTCTCTGCCCAGCCCCTTCACAAAAAGGCTCTGTGCTTTCAGTGCATGCAGAGCTCGGCTTACGAGCCTCTGGCACATGAATTTCATGCCTTGGATTGCTTGGATGAGCGAGGTGATGGATGCAGGCTCTTTGGCTCACGTGATGGATGTGTGTCCATGGGGTCAATCTGCTGGCTAGTTCCTGTATGCGCTCCTTGCATGCTATAGAAGTGGCACAAGGAATACGTCTGGTAGTAAAGCACTGTTGGTATGGAGCAGAGGGCCAGTCTTGGCAACAGTTCCTCACTGCAAGGCTTCTCCAACAGTGAGACAGCTCAGGCAGCCCAGAGAGCAGCAAAAGTCCCAGTCCTGCAGTGCAAAAATGCGAGGTCCTGGCACCTCCATGGAGTCTGGGGTGCAGGCAGACGGGAGCTCTGCTTGAGAGATTTCCATGATCTCAAAACATGGAAAAGAAGCTATACTAGCCTATACTGGGGTCTGTGCATAAACCTTTTTGTAGCACGTATTGTTTTCACTCCTACGCTAGATGAGTCCATTAGATGCTGCATCAACTACCAGAGGGTATATAATTTAAAGGGCTCCCATATGTATCCTGTACCTAGGATGCTATTTTATACAGACCATAGCCAGGGAAATAGCTTTTAGTATAAAAGGGTTTTCCTAGAACCTGAGGCATATGCAGTTAGCTTTCAGTTCACAATTTTTTTCTTATTGAGGGCAGGAGAGTTGGCTTTAGGGTAACCAACAACTTAGGCCAGAAGGGACTAGTCTGGTCTTGCACGTAACACAGACCAAAGAATGCCCCTCTCTTAATTCCTGTGCAAAATTCATTAGCAGCATTTGGTGCTAGAAAAACAACCAATTATAATGTTAAGCTTTCCAATTGTGGAAAATCCACTACAGCCCTCGTTAATGTTTACTTACCTTCACTGATAAGCAAAAATGCCTTAGCTAATTTGTAGCCTGAACTCATCCGGTTTCAACCAGCATCTACTGAGTCTTATTATACCTTTCTGTTCCAGAAGTACCCTTATATATGAAACTGCAACATTAGCTAGAAAGAAAAAGGTGCAGGTGTGATATTCCATGGGAAATTAAGGTTCAGGCAGATAATGATGATGCTTCTTCAGTGAATACGTGTAGCAATGCATGTCACCTTGCAGAACACAGCCAAGAGCTGCATTTTTGGGGGCAATATACGTCAATCTCCTGGGATAGAAATTACATTGTCTACCCAGAGTCTAACGTCAATTACAGTCACTGTCTTTTAAGATGGTGAAACTACAAAAAGGGTCAACATATGAAATATTCATGCTGACATTTCCTTATAGCACATCCTTTCCTAGCTCAGCCATTTCCTTAGCAATACGCTCTGTATCGTACTGCGCTCCCCCGCTGCCCCTCTTCCCCCAAGCCCTGTCAATTCACCTGGCCTTGAGGCTCCTTTGGTCTCTTTCCAGGAGAAACTCTCTGATGTTTCTTACGCTGCTGCTCTGCCTGGGTTGCTCTCAGCCCCCGTGGTCTGTACCCTGTCTGTGTTTCTAAGCCCGTGTAATTCTCTCAGTCAGCCTCCGCCGCCCAGCGCTATCCTGACCCCCGTTCTTGATAGGGTTTCATACCTCACTGCATCACATTATCAAAATAATTCTAGAAATAAGCAGTTTATAGAACATGTTGTACACCAAAGCGGGGTGAAAAAGAAAGATCCTTACAGTTTACAGTAAAAGAAATTATCACAAAGCTTACTTGTGATCACTCTGCAACCTTTCATTGACTCTCTGTTAAAACTGATGGTGTATTTTTAACATACATCGACTTACATGTGAGAGCAAAAGGTTAATTTCCCACGCGAATGTTTTCATTTAGAGGTGTCTAAAGCATTTCCTTGTATGAACGTTTTCTTTCAACAAAGTTGCTTAGGAAATTCATTTATGTAAATCTTTCTCTGCAAAATCTTTCCCTTTTAATAAATTGACATTTTCCAACAAATATAACACAGCACAATACGCCAAAAATAATTGACAAAGTATCTTCCAATCTGATTATGCCTAATTATGATTAACAAAGTCATGCTGCAGGGATTTTATTTTTTCCTTTGTCTGCTAAACACCATGTGTGCTTCTGGTGATAGATAAATAACAGCATGCTGAATGAGATGTGATTGCCAGTTCGTATAGCGGTTCCCCATTTTAAAGTAGTTCATTTCCCAGTGTAACCTTGGGTATCTTATAATGCTGTCTGTCACGGCAGTATTTTGAGCACTTCCTTTAAAATCACAATATAAGGAGTATTTTCTGAGTATGTTCTGGCACTTCTCCCTTTTTGAGGTTGAAACTTTGTGGAAGAGGGTAGCAGAGATATTGCTAGTGGTAGCTGTTGCCTGCACCAACACATTTCCTCTTCTCTCCCGCTGGATTTGCTGTAGAAGGAAATTTCCACTGCAAAGTTATCCCAAATTCTTCTGAAGATATAGCTGTTGTTTTTTTAGTTGTATTCACTCAAGCCTGGGAGTTGCAGGGGCTGTAAATCAGGGCTTGTTTATCTGGGGAGGGTTATGGAGTCAGACCTGGCTTTAAGTTGCTCCTTCTCTTTGACGGTTGTTCTGGACTAGCTCTTATAGGAATGCTTGTGAGGTGATGCCCTGACAGCAAGAAGGGCTGATTTTATATGTTTAAAAAAGCTGTATTCAGGCGGCCTGCCCAGCCACAAAGGTCTGCCCTTCCTACACGCCATGGGCAAGAGGACAAATTCCACGTTAATCACCAAAAGTGCAGATGTGATGACTGGGGTGACTGGAAAAGTGGATGCATGCCACAGTGCCAGGAAACTCAGTTTCCAGTCTCTGCTTGGCCATTAAACTGATGGATGCCTGTGATGCCCTGGATGGATGGATGCCTATGATGCCTTGCTGAATCGTACCTTTGCTCCCTCACATCCTCGCTTTAGCCTCCAAGACATACTGAGATCATCACCTCTTTGGGGAAGGTGCTGTTTTACCTTCTGTATAGCTAGGAAGATGGTGCCCTGGTTGTGGTAGGGTCTTTGAGGTGCTGCTGAAATAATAATTAAAACCAAAACAACAGCCTCGAGCACACCAAAGCAATAAAGCAAGTTTTTTCAGAACAAGTTGTCTCACAGAGGGATACAGGGATTGTTTGTATTACCCCCAGGTAAAACACCAAGCGTTTGCATCCTCTGTGCAGAAGAACAAACTGACCCAAATTCCTTCAGATTCCTTTCATTCAAGCAACTCCAGCTGACTGCAGAGCCATGTGCCAGCACTGAAGAAAGCAGCATCAGCAGTCCCTTCTCCGGCTGGTGGGGCAGCCCCAGACCTGTTGCTCGCTCCCTTCCCAGCGCCATGGGGCTGTGGGCAGGAGAGATGATGTGCACCGGTGGGCAGAGCCAGCCGGCCAAGGCTCTGTGGCCAGCAGACACTGCTGCTGTGCCCTCTCTAGGAGCTCTGCCCCAGCTCAGGCACATGCCACCGCTCTGATCTAGGCTCTGGGAATGCCCATTCCCAGTTTTGTTCCTGAACTGCTATGCCTCAAACTTCGACATGAACTTGAGACCTGAACATGTCCTTGTCGAGCTTACTTCTTTTAGTTAGCTCTAGCGACAGCCGGTGAGTCACCTGCGCTAGCTGCGTTTGCTTTTGAACACATCTGTGTGAGAGCAAAGCCAAATCACATAGGCATATCAGGTATTTTGTATACAAAAGGTACACTGGAAGACACAGCCAAATGCCCTATCACCAACATAGCAAGGGGAAGCCAAAGAGCCTACGTGAGTCATTCTTTATCAGGAAACAGATTTGCTTTCCCCTCCTACGTACTCACTGGAGTCAAAAGGGAAAGCTGCAGCCTGTGATGGTAGCTAGCCCTCCGAGCTGGTGGCACTTCGGTGGCTTTAGAAACAGTCGTGGGGCTCTTTCCATCGGTGCGATGGCTCCCTCCTCCCCGGGAGAACAAGTGTGTTAATTAAGCCAGCAAAGCTGTGCAAGCCAGGCTGTCAGGCTCTTATAAACTGATCCTCTCAACAAAGGGATCGTCTCAGTACTGTCAGGCTTCTGTTGGTTAATGATGGACAAAGTGCTTGTTTGCGCTCAGAACGCGCTCAGCTCCACAGCTTTGTTTGTTCAGTGAACAGGTTTCCAGTATTTCTGTCTGAATTTGTCTCAGGAATACAAACAAGTGAAGGGCAGTTGCAAAGTCTGTAAATTCCCTTGCAATTTCTGGGGTTTATTTCTGTATTAGCTCAGGTCTTCGATTAGCAGCAACTCTCAAAATATTCAGATCGCAATATCGGAAAACAGAAACAGAAAATCAGAGAAACTACTTCTAGCGAATGACCCTAAATGACCTCACAGCTTACGATGACCAAAAATGAACAGGTTCATCTTTCAAAATCTTCTCTGGTCCTTTCTGTTTTATCACTATTGATGTGTAATCAACAGCTCTGTCATTCAAGCTTTTAACTTAGAGATACCTTCGAATCTTCATTCTTGTTTTCTCAGTACATCCAAGAAATTCCTGGAAGTATTTAATGCTTGTACTTACAATCTTATAACCTAGAAAATTAAAATACTATAAGGTGATCATGCAGATATCCAGCTGGCTCCATGTCTCGTTTCTGACTGTCGGCAATAATGCGAGCCAAGGGAAGAATATAATAGGGCAACCATATAACAATGCTTCCCCAAAATACTCGCATATGGGCACCAGCAATGTGCTGTGCTGGGACTTCTTGAAACACAGACAGTGCTTTTGCAAAGACTAGCTCTTTATGGCTATTTTTCTGCATTTATTCAATTCCTTGTGAACTTAGTGAACAAATTTCAGTGTCCTGTTGTCCTATGACATTTAGTCTTGTTCATGGCACACATCTGTGAAAGTAATTTTAAAATCAGTTTTATCTTTAAAGAGAACTTTTCCTTTACCTGTTTATTAACATTGGTAGTAGGACCAGAAGGCACTGCACGAGAGATCTTGAAAGGTGGCACCCAGGCAGCGTGGGATCAGGAGTCGTGTACAAAGTATGTGAATATGGGACTTTGGGTTCGGGAAGGCAGTAGTGCATGAACAGCTGCCAGCAACTAGATGTCAAAAGTTGTAAGGCGATAGTTGAAAGCCAGTCAAGAAGGAGAACTTGAGAGACATTTGGGTTAACTTTTAACAAAGATTGGGTCTTTGGTACACAAGGGTGGGAAAAGCAGATGGGCACAGGGCAGAATCTTGGGACTCGGCAGCTTGACAGGGTGAGAGATTCCGCAACCTGCAGAAAAGGGATCCTGCATTAAATGAACTTGTGATGCTGCAACTGGCTTTGCTTTATTGAAACTGTTGAGTTGTTGATTTACTGAAACATTGAACTATCAGAGGCCACCATACTTGAACAATGCTCTGCTGCTTGCAAGGAAGAGCTCCAGACAGTGGTATCGCAGTTGGCCTTCCCCAAAGAAAAGTGCATGGAGAGGTAAGTGGCATTACTGAAATGGCAGGAGGAAATACAGCAGAGAAGTTGTGGTGGTAAATGTCTGGCCTGCAGACAGAGTAACAGTGACCATGGTAGGGATTTCCAGGGGGAGGAGATACCAAGGAATAAAATGGCAGCAAAGTGGCCTAGAAGCGCTCACTGATGTGTTTGAAAGGACTGCCTTGCATCAAGGACAAGAAAGGTCTTGGTCAGAGTGATGCAAGCAGCACCTGGTACCCTAGGTAGCTGTATGTGTTTGGACTACCCTGGTTGGAGAAGTAGTGCTGGAGCAGTACTGGCCGAAAAGTTGTGAAACTGAGAAATGGTTAATGTTAGATAAAGCCTTTGGGATGTGAAGGCAATCAAACCCTACGGATCAGGAGTGATGGAGACAGAAGGAAGGGGACAGTGCAGCCAAACCCTGGACCCAGAGACCTCTGTGATATGAAAGCATTCACGCTTGAGAATCAGAGATGCTGAGTCAAAATAATGGGCACCAACTTTGGGAAAGGAGTTTAATCTGAAGGACAGAGTTCACTATGAGGTGCCTCCTTGGAGGCTCAGCAGAAGATCCTCAACTGAGGATGAAGGCAGAAGCAAAGAAGCAGGTGTGAGGAGTCAGAATAAGTGCCCTGCGGTTCTTGCTATCACCCAGCTCCCTCCACAAGGGGAAGGAACGACGCTTGAAGGACATGCCTTTTCCTAGAAATAACCATTTCTCTGGAATTTGAGAATGGGGAAACTGCCTTGAAGGACATGCCTTTTCCCAGAAATAACCGTTTCTCTGGAATTTGAGAATGGGGAAACTGGAAGGACCACAGTCCAGGTGGGAGGACAAGCATAGGGCCTCCAGGTGCAGGGATAGCTGGGGAAGGGAGCCCAGCCCAACCCAAGCAGGAGGTAGCCTCCGGCTTCTGGCCACTGCCCTGTATGGATGAATCGAAGTAAAGCATAAGCTGAGATCAGAGGTTGGCAGGGGAGCACCTCTGTGTGGTAAACTGCCCTACGATCAAGCACGTCTGAGTCTAGCAAATTACTGATAGAGGAACCTGCCACATACCTTACAGAAATCAGTTTAGACAGGACAAAGTAATCAAGCTGAAACTGGCCTGCTTTAGGGTACAGATAAAATCGACACTTTGGGTTTCTTTGAGAAACAGTTTTGCTAGTGGCTCTCCCAAAATGAGTTCATTATCTCATACCTTCATTGCTGTCGCAATTGGGTTCTGAAGCTGTTTGCTTTACCTCCATTTCAGTTTCTTCCAGTTAGTGTCTCAAATGTTTCATATACAAGTTCAAAGACTTGACAATGCTAGCAGCACACAGTTCACATCAAGTATAGTCTTGCTTGTTTTATTGCAACTGATAACAATCTCATTCCAAAGAGTGGAAACACTATTTCTGACTAATCAGGTCACGCAAGATAACTTGCATGCTTCATTCAATATACAATGATTACAGTTAAGCATTACCCCATACAGAGAATACATCCAGCAAACTCATTCAATCCTTTTAATCGTGCCTATAAAAGTGTGTAATGTCCTCATATAGTTGATGCATTGTCATGACCATGGGGCTCTGAAAGAGAGAGATTCTATTCTTGCAAACTGCTAATTGCCACAATATACCATAGCTGTTGCCATAAGTGATAAATTCCTGAAACTACCTCACTGGGATTTGCTTTTCTGTATGTTGCACCGTAAAAATCAACTGAATGGCACTGTATATATTTGGGGAAGGGGGCACACTAAATGAATCACATTTTACTTTTTCTATCCAAAAAGAATTGCAGGCAATACTGCATAACTCTGCAATACTGTGTCGATTCTGTCACTGCCACCTGAGTAATACATTTTTGCAGATAAATAGGAGTCTTTTCAGTAGGGTTTCAACATTTCTGGACAGGCATTGCAAGGATGAATCAAAAGGGCTGAGTCTTTCCAAATTTCCTAGGTCATTTCCACTACACTCTGATTCTGTGATTGCTTTAGCTCTTCGATGCCAAAAATTTCACAATTCTTTTAAAACTTTCCGCCAGTCACATTATTTGTTCTTGTAACTCCAAGTTGATATAATAAATATTTTTCTTCATTTCTGCATAGAAAGAAAAAAATTGTTTAAGACCTTGTTTATACTCCAACAGGCAATTAGTTGCCCTCTGCCAGACATGCAAGCCAGTTGAGTGGAAGGAGAAAAGTACAGTCAGAAATAACCGACATACAAAGCAACACCTTTATCTTTGTGGAGGTGCATGCAACAACCCCTCGCAATTTTTAAACTCACCATTACATAGTTGATGGTTCAAAGCAGCTTGCACTGAATATCTTGGTTTTGCTTGTTCGTCAAGTGGACTTCTGAAAACTAGTCCTGGTTCTGGAATGTTGAGAACTCTTTATTGACCAACTAGGAATGCAATTTATTGCTGATAAGACACCATGAAGTTGGACATGTAAGAGTTTGTTGACTGGGATGGTCTTGTAATGCTTGGCAGGAATGTCATTTCTTACCTGGCTGTGGTAGAAATAAGCTGCATACCAACACTAAATTATCTTTTTTCGTTAAAGGGAAATTTTGTTAGAGGGAATACAGTCAGTTTTGATAGAGTTTTTATATGCTCCCTTTTCCTCACCTGATTTTCCCTTTTTGCAGGTAGACACACACACAAAACCAAAATAGGAAAAAATATGACAAATTGATTGCACGATGACAGATTTATCTCTGATTGGTTGCTTGTAATCATGTGAAAGTCATCTTAATGAGAAAACACATACATCCAGCCACACCTCACATTTTGCATAATCACATATTGGAGTTTTCATAAATTTGTGTGCTCGTGCTTTTTTTCTCTTCTTCATATTGCTTTCCTCAGCTTTTGCCCTCTGGTGAGGAAATACATGACACTGGCTGCCGAACTCCGGAGGCCCTTTCGGTGTGGGGGTCCAAGCCTACGTGCAGCAGCCCCACGCACCACCAGCACTGCCCCCAGCCTGTCTTGTAGCTGTTTCTTCCATAGCATCTCTCAGGTCTACACACGTGTTTGTATCTTTGCTGCCAAAACCCTTCCAAGCATGGATCGCTCCCGTTCCTTAATCACGGTTATGGTTCGATGTTCAGGAGTTACTCATGGACAGTGTGTTAGCCCTGAAGACTGCTGAATACAGACCCAGGGTGAAAATTCACTGCACCCAGAGAAGGATATGGTGGGGCTATTGTAAGAGGATAACTGTACCCTGCTTTGCCTCCCAGTAGAAGCCCTCTAGTTCTCTTATATTGCAGAGAAGTGGCGTAAAGTAGAACAGACGAGTTTGGTAAGAAGCTTGGGACAATGCTTAAAAATGCCAGTGGAGATGCGGGAGAAAAGGTGTTACCACCTTCGAGCTGTGCCTCTAATTTTCTTCAGGGGTTTTTACACAACAGATCTGGCGAGGAAAAGGCAGAGATGCCTTCTCCAAGCAGGAACTGCCCGCAAGCCTTTTGTGACCATTCCCATTCAAGGAGACAGGATCAGTGTGAGTTTTTCAGGAATACCTGAGTGTGCATCCTCAGTTGCTGAATTTTATTGCTTCTGCTGTGCTAAGCATCCAATTCTCCACCAAAAAGGGGCATCTTTTTTCCATGAGGGTCATAAGCCTTAAACTACACTTGAGCATGGAAGCAAAGAGCAGATTGGTAAGATGCGGACACTGAAGATTTTTCCCAGTACCTGAAACTGAGGAGCTAATGAAGTAAATTTAGGATTAGAATACAAGTGCTTTTTCTTTTGAATATCGTGAAGTCCTACAGTGCTGGTTCTTCTTAGTTTAACTCTGTGTGTCAGTGTTAAACATTAACAAGTTATTCTAATGCTGACCAGAGAACAAATATGACCGAGACATCCTTGTACAAACAAAAAGTCGTAGGCAGCCTCTGTATGACACAGCTTGAAATAGAGGTAGATCAGACACAAACAGGGTAGGGCAAGAGGTATAATACATAGTCAATGAGGTTCACTGGAACGATGGCAAAAGTTAAGATATTTTCTCTGCAGGTGTTCTTCCCCTCTCTTTTGTGATGGGTTGAATTAGTAGAAAATCAGAGAAATAGAAAGAAAATTGTGAAATGAGGATGACTCTGGATAGAAAAGGTGAAAGAAGGGAAAAGAACAGATCGCTGAATGAGTGATATAGAGATGAAGTAATCATGAGAGAGACAGCACCAGAGCCAGCCAGCACACAGCAGACAAAGAGTGATACAACAGTAAAATGTTTTCCGAGCATCCAGAAAGCCTTGCTTCGGCTGCTCTCACCAGCTGGAGTCTCAGGCTGGCTTCTCCTGGCAGTTTTCCTCTAAGACTCAGCGGTGAAGGGAGAAGATGCACTACCCAGGTCTCTCTGCCCTAGAAGTTGTGTCTGTGCATGCTGAGGAAAGGCAGAGGGTAGACTGAGGTGCCTCAGCTTTGGGTGAGGGTATATAGACCTATAAACCAAATAAAACTTTGAATCAGTTTGCTCTACAAAGTTGTGCGTAAAAGACAGCGAAGTTAAAAAGAAATAAAACCCTACTTCACACTACACAAAGGACAGTGGTAACACTATGCCTTTTAAATAAAAAAAGCATTGGATATTAATTGGGTGACTAAAATTTCTGTTTGGAAAGTAGGTAATAGACCTTTGGGGAGGTTAACAGTCTGACCCAGAGACTGGGTGAACAGGCAGCCTGGAAAGCTTTCTAGCTCTATTAGCTCCTCAGCCCCAGGCTACCCATGACTTTGAGCCCAGGTTATCCAGTTAAGCCAAAGAAATAGCTTGACAAGTGAGATAGAGAAGGGAACCAAGAAGCAACTAAGCTGGCAAAATCACGCTTCTGCCTCTTCCTCCATTTTTATTTTTTGGTCCTGCTCTTTTTCTGTTCTCCTCATTTTTTATATGCCTCTTGCTTAAGGAGTTTAGCCTTGCTGTCCAAGATTAAATCTTCTTCCAACAGAGCTGTGAAACCATGAGAAGAAATGATCTAAAAAGAAAATCTCTGCTTCAGCTGGATCAGTATATATTATGCGATGGCTGATCGGACTATGCCATGTCCTTGCTTTTCTTCAGCTCTGACACTGCAGGTAAATGCTAAATCTTTGAAAATCTGAAATGCTGAATCTTTGGAAATCTTTGCAATCTCTGGTACCAGACCAATAAGGCTATACAGTCATGGTTCCCTCCAAAGCTACTTAGTCTTCTCAAGAAAGGTTACACTGTGCAATGTCGACATGGTTCAGAAGCCAACAGCTCAAAGACCAGATCCTTTTGCTACCTGCACTTTCCTTTTCGTTGCCTCTCTTTCAAGCATTTTATCTCCTCTCCTTGTCAAGATCAAACACCAAAAATCCAAGTATTAGGAGTCACTCTCCGCACCCAAAATAAATCTTTTACCATCTCCATTACTATCTAAAAACTCTTGCACACCCATTACTAAGCAGAAGAAATCCCATTAGGTGATAAGGAAAAGAGAGACATTGTTTAAGTGAAGACTCAGTTCATAGTTCTTCCTTCAGCAACTTTAACTCCTATATCTTCATTAAAAATTTCAACAGATTTGTAGCGGTGGTTGTTGAGGATATGACTAAGCAGCTCTCTCCAGCCTGACTAGAGAGCAACATGTCCAAAGCGTACGTAAGCCATGCTGTGAAGCAGCCATCTGGACTGTACTACCACCCTGACACCTGAGAAACACCCCAAAATCCAGACTCTTTGCATCATATCCTGATGTCTGGCAAGTCTGCCCACAAAAGAGGGGAGACTGCAAGTGTTTCAGGCATTCACAACCATCCTTTTGGTGGATCAGGGCCTGGTGCCAAGATTGGTGCTATCTTCTGCTGGCATGGACCAACATTTGAATCCAACCCTTGATATTTAATTAAGAACAGTATTTGGAGCATCTGTTTGCAAAGGCAGTCAGAGTGTATTAGGATACCAAATAATGAGCACTTTGCAGCACGTTGTGGGGCCATGCATTTTATTATTTAGAGCTTTCTTGGAACTAAATTCCTTGCAAATACTCACAGGATGACTTAGAAAAAGAGTGTAAATGTTCTTTCTTCTTCTCACCCCCAACACAGTAATGACCGTATGGAAACCACACTGCAGAATCACACAAAGAAAATGTCTTGTAGGCCATATGATAAACCTAAAATTAGAGCACTGATTTAGCTAAAGAATTGGCTTAGGAAGTCAAATCACTTAAGCTGAACAGAAAAGAGTAGAAGGAAGGATGCCAGGGTAGCAAGAAACAAAAAGCATAGCTTGAATTATCCTTCCTTATTCATTATCATAGCTTTGATTTGATGCTTTTTTCCTGAAAAATGGATGATTCTGCTTTAAGCTACAAGAACATAATTACTAATGTATCCAGTGAATATAATATGTTTTACACTATTAAAGTCCTATAGAAATGAAATGAGAGTTATTTCAAAGTACAGGACATTATCCTTACACGCTATAGAATAATAGAAATGGCCTCATCTAGATTTTGTTTCCGATTATAGCTTTTAGTGAGCAACAGGATCTGATGGACTTGTCATTAACCCAAGAACCAGAAAATGCTGGTTAGTAACAGAATAAATCCTGTTCGCTCCCTTAAATAGCTATCAGTGAATGCACTTTGACATCTAACTTTGATCTTTACGCTCATTCTTTGGGAAATTGTGATGGGGATCTTCTTCTTGCGCTACAATGCAGAACAGAATCAAATAGCTGGTGAGCAAGGTAAAAAAAAAAATCTGAGAGATGAGCTGTAAAAACATTAAATGCTTCCAGAGAGGTCTTTCAAGAGGAGGGTGTGATGATAAACATGAGATGCAGTAACAGCCTTATTAATGACTGAGGACAAACCATGATGGGAGTTTAATGGACTTCATAGTGCATTTTATCAGATACTCTTATGTTCCAAGCTGATGTCTTCCACAAGGCTAGCAGCTCTTTCAACATGCTGAGGGAAAACCAATCTGCAAATGGTTGGTATTTGCAGAAAAGAGTGTCAATGAGGCACAGAATCAAGAAACGCAGAAAGACAGGATATAATGATTCCAGCCCCCTGGGTAGGCAGGACCAGGGAGGGAGAGGCAGTATCCTAACACAGTTCATGCCAAAGGACAGAAGGGAAGTGATGGGCCAGACCTTTTGGGAAGGACAACGCAGGAAGGTATCCTTGGGCACAGGGGTATGGGTATGGGTATGGGGCTGGGAAGTTTTTGGGAACATTGAGAAGGGCTCTTTCCGCATCGGTGTTTGAGCACAGTCAGTGCCTGTTCTCTACCAGGATGGTGTCCAGGAAGAGCCAAGGACTGCCCAGGTGGCTGTATTGCATCCTCAGCCTCTCCCGGGAGCTGGGGCGAGGCTGATAAACCCTGTTAGTAGCTTTGTCTCTGTCAATAAATGCCAGACTGGAATGTGACATTGAAAGTGCTCTGTAGGAAGGAAGATGGGAGATCTTTATTTTCGATTATATGGAGATGCACAGAGCAGTTTTCTTATTTAAACTGACATATATTCAGGAAGGTGGAGGCTTGGGAAACTGGGCTGCTGTAAGAGTGGTGAAGGACTTCTCTTCAAGGAGGATACACAAAGATGAGAGTTCAGGTAAAGTAACTTAGTCTTGGAGTCCAGGGGAATATCAGCAAAATGTAGAGCAACTCTTCCTAGGACTAGATATCTTCTCAGGTCCTTGTCTTCTAGGTGAAAGCCCAAAGAAAGCCCCAGATCGGTACATGCGCCTGTAGGCACTCCCTTTCGGATACCACTGGTTTATGTTCATGCTTTGATGCTGAGGAAACATTTGCTTGCACATGAGGCACTGTTTTTCAAAATAACATAGATATCTGGGAATATAACTTTGTGCTCCTATCTTCCTTCTCTGGCTGGCTTGAAAGTTGTATTCATCCTTAAGGTTGAACTGCTTTTTTTTAAAGCAAATCATCATCTGTGTTTCTAAAAATTAGCTTCATTATGACACAATGTCAGTATTAGACCTATTTATTACTATTAAAGTTATTTACTTACCGTTCATATTGTACTTACATGGACAATTAAACTAGATCAGTTATTTAACTTGTTTCTAATTAGTTTAATTTTACGATGTGATTAGTATAATGGCATGTTATTTAAGGGTACACATTGTGAAATAATGGAGGAAAGTTAATTCATTATTTAAAGATTTATAAAAAATAGTTCTTTTCATGTTATCTTAAGAAAAAAATAATAAATCCTAATTTATTTTGGCATAAGCTAGCCTCTCGATGACCTTTTAGGCTAAAGAAATGAAGCTACTGCTGAGCATCTAGCCTCTGAGCTTCAAAATATTGAAATAAAACAGATGTTTTCTACTAACAGAGCTCTTGATAACTCACAAATTTCTTGAGTTAGACCACAGCACTGCATTATAACTCAGAAACAAATGATGATATAATGATGGATGCAATGCTCCATTCCTCAGAGAACTATCCGCACGTGCTCATGTATCCCATGAGTAAAATGGCTTTGATATAGGAACTAATGTTGCTGGTCAAAATAATTACAGAAAGGCTTTCCAGTATGAGGGATCTCAGAATCACAGCAATGAGGGCTGGAAGAGAGTCCAAGAGCTCATCTAATCCATCCTTTTGCCTTGTGGCAGAGCCAGCCAGACCTTTCCCACATCTGGCAGATGTTATCAAGGCCGCTCTCTGGTGCTAAGTGCACACACCTCCTACTCCTGTCTCCAACGAGCCCTTACAGTTAAAAGTTTTGTCTCCTAATATCTAACCTAAGCCTTCCTTGCTGCATTTAAAGCCCTTTAGGTCTCATCCTCTCCACAGGGGATATTCCAATAAATAATAGTTCGTTCCACTTCTCTAACCATTTACATATTTCAAGAGGTATCACATCCCCCCTCCAGTTCTTCTCCTTGCTTGACAAGATAACTCCAATTCTTTTAATCTGTGCTTATAAAACACAGTGTCTGATAATGTAGCATGATTTGGTGCTCTCGCCCTGGCTTTCTCCGCCAGATCCATACTTTTCTTGGCCTGTGCTCGCAGAACTCAAGAGTAACATTTGACTTTTCACAGCTTTATGACATTGTTGATTTCTATTTGATTTGTGAGATATTTTGATTGGAAATGATGCATGTTAACTAGTTTGATTGCAATTATTAGAATGAAATTGGGATATGTAAACAATGGAATAGAAGTGATTATACACAACAGACTTCTATCTTTGGTTGACTTTCTAGTAGGACTTACCATTCTCTGTCCAGTTTTTACTATTTACAGAGAAAGAATTTGTTGTTACTTCAATACTTGAATTCCTGGAACTTCTAATGCCTGCAAATTTTTGGTTTCTGTCCTCTTTTATCACGGTAGATATTGCCATCATGTTCCGAGTGCAATATCCCAGTGAGGGTCTGCTCTAATAGATCTGAAAATTCAAAACCTACTCAAATTTATAATTCTTATAAATCCTCTTATTCATAAAAATTGAGATGAAAAAAAAGATATTCAAGGTAAACTAGCCTGTAATATACTTGCTTAAAAGATGTTCCCCATGTATATTTTGCTGTATTGCCTCTCACTTCAAGTGTTTAGAGTAAGAGAAAAGGGGCCAATTTTTTTCAGTAGATGTCTAAAAGTAAAAAGCGTTTGGGTTCTTATGAATCTTTGTACAACTGCTTAAATATCTTAAAGAATCTGAACCCTAGTGGGGTTTTTCAAGTGCTGAGCTGCCTAATTTCATGAGAATCAAGAGGAATTTTGTAGCATTTAGCTCAGGCATTTTGGCAAGCCTTTTTAGCACCTGTCAGTAGTCAGGGCAGATGTCCAATGCTATTCTTTGAGTGGTTAGATTGTTTTGGTTCTGCTCAGTGAGATGAAGGGGCAAAGCTCCGGAAGACTTCTTATTCATTTCTTATGCCTTGAAGGAGCGTTTGGCCCAGTGCTGCCTTTTTTCTAGAACTCAGTAATACACTGTACCTTATTTGGCAGATTCCAGAGAATTACTAAAAAATTCATAACCCAGAAACATAAAAATATAAACAGTAATGCTGGATGCTGCAGTATGTATGAAAATAATTGATGCCAATTCTAAATGTATAATGCTAATTACCATAACTAGATTTGTAGCGACTAAAATGACATTTGTGTCTTACTTTCAACATGGGAAGATGAAACAACGAGAGGCAAAAACATCTCGCAGCAGAAAACAAACTCAGTGTTGAAATTGGTCAGTAGTGCTTTCAGCAGCCTCTTGCTTAATTATTTCTTGCTTTCCTTGTGCTGCTGCCAAGAACAAAGGTCATATTTAGTGACTGCCTAAATAATTTGCAATATTTTTTAGACTTGCCCTAGAGGTAGCTGATGTAGATCCTTTTGTACTTGGTAGGAAAGTCTTATATGGATTACCCTGTTAAAGAAACATTGCCTTTATTTATCCTTCTAAACTGATTTGAATCCCTTCATATCCTCCAAAATACACGCTTCTTTTTACTTTTCTGTTTTTCATCAAATGCTGTAGTGACAGCTCCAACAAGGCAACACTGGTTGTTTCAAGATTATAGAGCACTCAGGACACCCACATCAGCTTTGAAGTAAATTAGTGGAGCCACTAGCACTTTCCTCTGCCAAACACAAAAGAATATATGTCATCATAGCATCATTGTAATGACACACAACCTTAACCAGGAGTCAGAGACAACAGCACAAAACCAAGGACCTAAATCTCCTCCCTCTTGTCCCTCAAGCAGAAAATGTCCTGACTCCAACAATTGGAAGTAGTGGTTTACTGTCACTGTTCTAGAAAGTGAAATCAAATACAATCTCATTTTTTTTAATGACAGGACACTCCTGGTGTTTGCATCCACTTCTTTTCTTGCTTCACTAAGGGCCAGTAGTTGGGCAGTAAGCAATTGGAAAGTATGTTATAATGAAGCACTTCACGATGAGGTGGAAACAGAAGAAATAATAGGAGAACAGATGAAAATGGAATATTAATTTCATAATATTGGGGACAGCCTGAGACGGACTGCTAGGTGTCTGCCATCAGGCCCAAAACTGGGGCACATATGAAGAGTATGCCATGTCAAGGAGGGTTGGCAGTGGAAAGCCATTCCATCTGAGGGACCTAGGTCCTATTACAGAAGGGATCTTGTACTTTCTGTATTTTTGAAAACATCGCAGTAGGACACAGGGTGATCACAGAGGTGATGCCCACACTAGCAGTACACTGACAACAAATCAAGTCAGAGTTTCCTTCCCTTCTCTCCTCCCATCAATAAAGGTGTTCCTGCCCCACAGAATAAAATGGGAGTCCCGCGTTTTTTAATGTTTCTTTGAAAACTGACCCTTGAAAACACAGACTAACTACTTCAATCTCTCCTGTTTATTAAAATATAGGCTTCAATGTTAGTGCGTGATGGTTACTTTTCAACACTGCTGAAGTCTGCTCTTGCTGTCATTTAAGCCCACAGCATCCCAGCATCATGGGGTAACCCAAGCGGAAAGGGAGCTCCTGTCCAACCTCCTCACAAGCAGGGTCAGCTACGAGTGTAGACCAGAGTGCTCAGGGTTTTATCCAGTCAGGTCTTGAAAAACTCCAAGGACCCAGACTGCACAACCTCTCTGGGCAGCATCTTCCCATGCTCCATTGCCCTCATGATGTTTCCTTGTATCCGGTCAGAGCACCTCCTCTTTCAAGCTACGTTTACTCATGTGCCCTTGCCATGCACCGCTGTGAAAACCCTGGTTCTGTTTTCTCAAAAACCTCCTTGTAGGCACTGGAATTAAAAATGTTGTGCAAAAGCAGGAGTAATTCCTAAAAAGGCTACATTTTATCCAAAGCAAGGTCAGAACTTCATATCTGTGTCTTTCCCATTTCCTCTCCTCTTCATCAAGTCCTGACCAAGCATTATCTCCCTATCATTTCCCAGCATGCAAGGTATATAAACACAGGTTCGGCTGCAATGGTGCATGTGTAGAGGACCACTGACTTTAGGCAAATTTTCAGCAGTGTCATATGCATAAGCAGTCTCTCAGAAACGTGAGTGGCTGAACCATCACATGATTTAATACACATCTTCAGCATCATTCTTGGTTTGGAGCCGGAATTATGCATCCATTATCTCTCAGTCACGAAAGCTAGAAACTAACTTTGCTTTTGTGTTTTAAATGCAAGCCGATATTCTGAAATCATCCTCTGGCCCAAGAATATGTGCCGGTAACACATTAACCGATGTGAGAACTAGTAACACCGCAGCTATACCTAGGCATGTGCTACCAGACCTTGCAAGACAGAGGGAAGAGAGAACAGCTAAGCCGTGCATATGCTCCCTGTTTCCCTCAACAGGACCACAAACCGGCAAATTGTTACGCGAACTTGAACTCGCATACCGAGATATTCCATTGAAATGATATGCTGTAAGCTGGTGATTAGCTATCAACAGATTGTCACTTAAATGTCACCCTTAAAGAGTTGTTTAAAATTAAATAAATTTAGCAGCAAATCAAGCCGCACTGGGGGAAGTTTAGCTTGCAGGAATTTGCTGTCCTACTAGGTCTGAGCCTCATTTGTTTTTAATACATTGTGTAATGACATGGGTAAAACTTACCCACATTTTGTATCATGGAGACACAGCAAATGTTAAAAACCTTTTAATTACTCATTTGTACTGACAGTAAAAATATCCACAATTACTCTTCATAAGCCCAAACTGGAAGACTGGCTTTCATTCCTTAGGGAACAGGCACACTACCAGATCATGGGAATTAGGCAGAAACTGCTTTCATGAGTGCAGCCCACATTTGTTCATTATTAAGGCATTTGTCATTCCCGAAAAGCATGACAAAAGATCCAAGTGCAAGAAGAAGGCATGGG
>NW_009626947.1:0-52349 GCF_000690535.1 Cariama cristata
TTCTGTGAAAATTTAGTATGAGGAGACGGTGAATGAAAGAGAAGGGTTTAGCTTCTCCAGGTAGTTTACAAACAAGACGCACAGTCATCAGCCCTCTGAGGGCTGTGTTGGGAATGGAGCCTACTGAATGCAGAGTGCCATGGAACATCTGTCTGCTTTCTTCAGTTCCCTAATCTGATTTCTCTCGGTATTGCAGCTTCAGTTACTGGTACTGAACAGCTTTGAAATAACAGCCCTAAAATGTGGAAAGTAACACCATTTTAATTAATTGGTTGCATTTAAAAATAATAAACCCAATTGGTTTTATTAAATACTCAGTACAATATATAGTCTACTTTCAAAAGTTATACATTTTGAGACTGTTCAGCTACGTTAGAAATAATATATTATTGACTGTTAAGAGTTCTGTTCATACTACATTAACTTTGGTTGGGTATGTTTTTATATTAAATGAAATGTTTCACACAAAGATACATTTATGAGATGAAAAAGGAATCACTTTTTTATGACACTCAAAGATCTGTGAGAATACAACGACGTTCTCTTAGTCCTTTTTTCTGAATATTCTGTAGAGGAAAAGCACTTTGTGATAGAAAACACTGATGACCGGATTCATTACATACTTTGATTTAATAACTGCAAATCTAGGCTAACATTGCGCATGCATTTAAATAAGAACTGGTATTTTGCATTAATTTTAACTGAAGTCCAGCACTGCAAAGCCATTGCAACCGCTAACTGTATTGCATGTAAATGTTAAAGGCTTTTGTGTGCGTGTGTGAGAGGGAGAGATCTGAATCACTAAGACTACGGTTTGAATCTGATGTTCTGACCACACTCCTATGTCCACATGCCCCATTAAAATGAGATCAGCCATTTTCCCTATAGAAGGTAGTTCTCACAGCGCAGCTATTAGCTTTGTCGCTAAGGTTAATGAACCTCCCAAAAGGTGGCTATCTTTGTCCGTTTTCTTGGTATCCACGTCTTACTCAGGTACCGTCATTACTTTTCTGCTAAGCGACTGAGGAATAAGCACACACCACCTTGCAAGTGACTTCTCTTCAAGAAGCGAAACGGAAAGGCGTCCTGACCATACCTCAGTACACACAAACACTTCCTACAGCAGCCCTCGAAGGAGAGCTGGTTTGTCCCCGAAGAGCAGTTCTGCATCCAGACTTGATTCTAACCAAAGTCCCAAGGCAGGCGGAGAGTCCCTCTCCTGCTCCTTCTTCTCGCAATGTTGCTTGTCCGCAAAAGCTTGGGGGGAAAAAGCAGTCAATCAATAACAACAGCAAAAAAGCTATCCCGTGACTCCAAAGTTGTTCCTATGGTAAGAAAAGATAACTTCAAAAACAGGAGTAGTATCTTCTGGCATTACTTGTCATCGCGATACACTCGACAACTTTTATATAAAACTTTTTCCCTCCACTGTTTTTTGTCCTTAAACTGACTGTATGTACTTTTATTGCCATAAGACCGATAGTATTGATATTTTAGCGGAATAATCATGTATGATAAAATAATCTGATGCTTAGAAATAGATCCATTAATGATCAGTCTTCATATTGGAGTGCGCTGTTACTTCTACTGGGATCAACCCTTTCCAACAGCTTCCAAAGCAAAAAAAAAAAAAAAAAAAAAACACAAAGGGCTCTGAAGCAGAAGGATTCACATCCTCAAAGGCAGACTATAGAGGTATAAAAGAGGGTGAAGTGTTAGAGGGGAAGAGTGATCCTATTTCTAAATATTTTTTTTACCCGCATGACACATCCTTCACCCTTCCAGCCTTTCTTTTCTGTTGTTCTTTTGGTCTCTGCAGTGCAGGGTTTTCCTATTTGTTACGCCCGATGTCTGCAGTATATCTGCATAGCATTCCTGATTTGGAGCTTATGAACTCTAGACAAAATGCTGCTCAACTTTTTCTTGACTGACATGAAGCAGGAAAGCCACAAAGGGCTGTTCTTATTTGACTGGCACAGAGTAAACAGGACTCAACTATGTCTCCCCAACTTTTTCTTTTACTCACCCTCGGCTATCAAAGAGCTCCAGAACCTCTTGTATGGCCACTGTGGTGCGGGATGCTCTGGTGTGAGGCTCATCCTAGTCTGGTGCTTGAGGTTATGTCCTAACGGAAAGTCTGCCCCACTGCATGGTAACCAGCTAATGAGAGGTGTCTACTAAGAGCCTTACGTAGAGTCTACTAAGGGTCTGCTATGCTGGGCAATTAGACACTGGTGGTGGTGTCCACAAGGGCAGTGCTGGAATTACTGGTTGTGGGGACGGCTAGCAGAGTATGTGCTGAATGCAAATGCCCTAAAAGCCTACCTTCCTTCCCTGACCTTTCTGGAAATTTAATCATGCATGTTACTATCTTCCTAAATCCATTTGTGTTCCTAAGCCCACGGGTAGGTCTTTTCTTCAGAATGAAGAAGCGTGCCTCCAAACAGAGCCAGATCCCCAGCTGGTGTGTATGCACACTGACAACAACGGGTGTGATAAACGGCTCTTGTCTACACTAGAATACGTTCTGGGTTTAAAACTGAATGCCATTTGTCTTTTAAATGAGTTAAAACATGCCCTTTTTGTGTCTGTCATAGTGGTCTGTGACACCCATCCCTGTAGTCTGTAATTCTGCTATTGCTTTCGTCTGCTTTAATAATTTCTACCTGTTTCTGAATTTTTAATCCTCTTTTTGAGGATTCTAAGTAATTTCTTTTCTTCTAGTGCTTTAATTAGCACTTTTGTTTCCCAGTGAAGAGCTTGCTGATTGAATCGTGCAATTCTTTGCTTGACAGGAAGGGTGTAAACAAAGAGAATTTTGACTCTCAGTCAAAACTACAGCATTTCCATTACAGCATAAAAACGAACTTCAAAGATGAGAGGGGAAAAAAAGGTACAATAGGAGCTTCAAAATATCATTTGTGCTGTAGTTGGATCCTGTATCAATAAAAGCGATTCTGTCAGTCACTGTGGAAATATAACATTTACACTTACACGATTATTAAATAATCTTTTGGAAGCCAGGGCTACGTACTCTTATATCTGATAGATGATATAGCAGGTTGGAAACGCTGCTGCAGCGTTCACGTGGCACATTCTTCTAACTCACAAGGCTTAGTTCCCTGATAATTGAGTCACCGGGGCTAAAATGACCAATTTAGAGTCTAAAATCAAGTCACGCTATTACCATACCCATTGCGTTAGCACTTGGGCTCAGTGGTCCTACTGTGCAGCATTGTAACATCTAATAAAAGCCTTCAGCCACCGCGAGTTTCTCACATTACTGTATTTTCAATCGTGTTATTTTCTATGCTGTTTAACAATTCAAAAGCATTGAACAAAGCGAGTGTTTTCAGAGCGCTGTGTCTGTTTGGGTTTTGGTGGTTTTTTAACATGTGTGAAGATACTTGGTTGCTCTCTCCATCCCTGGAATTTAGTTTTCTTTAGAGTTCTGTGTGAATTACTTGCAGCGTATGTCTGGGATGAGTAGATTTCTGGTCCAGATGATCAAATCTAATTGTGAAAGGGCTATTTTTAGCATTATGGATGTAGTTTCTTGGAGACGTGTAAGTGACAGGTACAAACAGAAGATTATGAAGAGTAGAATATCTATTATGTATGATTTCACTTGTAAAATTTATTAATAAATGAATCCCCAGCAAATAGATTTGTTTGATTTAATGAGATAATACCAGCAGCAGATTAGATAGGTAAAAAAAAAAACCAAAGCAAAACAAAACAAAAACCCCACGTTTTAAAGAAACATGTTTGTAGACCGAGTTCAATCATGTTTTCTAAATGTGAAAAATCACTAACATAAGTACATTGAAACTGCTTGAGTTATTCACGTGGGTTTGGAGTTAAGCTCATATTTAAATGTCTTGCTGAACTGGAGGAATAAAAATAAACTTTTCAGTAAGGACGTTTTTTCAAATTTAAAATTAAAGTAGAGGGGATTTATTTATTTATTTATTTATTTACACTTAAGAGGCTTAGTTAGTCTAAAAGCATTAGAAATAAGCTTAGCGTAGTATATGAAAATATCGAGTTACAGACCTAATGTCAAGAAATATGATTATATCAAAGTTCAGATCACCTTTGCTGAAGTATTAAAGGAGAAAAATTTATACATTTTTGAAAGTGGTTAAGATAGTTTTGGAGTTTGTTAATATCTCTTCACACTTTGCTTAGGACCAGCTGGAGAGAGCGTGATGAACATCTTTGTTTTCCAGTGAAGACAGATTAATTTCTAATTAAAAGCTGTTATTTAAAAAAAAAAAAAAAGAACATGAATGCATCTTTCTGTGCAACATTTGTGGTCAAAAATTGAATAATCCATCTGATAGCTTGCTATAAGAATTTGAAATTAATTGAAAATTCCTGCCCATGTATTTTCATTATATAAACTGAGAACAATTAAAAAGCTAAACAAAGAGCATACAAGATAAAAAGTAATTAATTCCAATCACTGTAAATTGTGCAAATACAGAAAAGAAAATGTGTTTTGTTTACCTGGCAAAGTCCTTTGTATTGCTGAATAACAGTGAATGCATTTGTTTGCCAGAACTGCGGGATGGCTGTCCGGTTATGTGTTGTTAACATCTGCGCATTAAACGTCTGAGCCCAATTAATACGTTACGGAGCTCTACCTCTGCTGCATCGTAACCTTGCGTTTTCATTCCTTGCAGAAGGGAATCCATATACCTGGTGGGTTGGAAAAGCCAATGAGAAGCACTACTATTGGGGCGGATCAGGACCTGGCATTCAAAAATGTGCCTGCGGCATCGAACGCAACTGTACTGATCCCAAGTACTACTGCAACTGCGATGCTGATTATAAGCAATGGTGAGTGGTTTACAAGAAGACAGGATGAGAATGACCAGAATCTCTTTAACTTTTACAACACTGCCATTATTTTGAATGTCTTTTGTTAATGTGTTTCCTTTCTTACCAAAGAACAAAGACAAAAATATTATATTTGTGATCCCTCCTGCAAAGTGTCTGCTCATCTCTTCATTTCCATTTTATTCACGGTGTCTGTGACCATCAAATATAAGGAGCGTATTTATGTTTTCAAGTCAACCGAGCTATAGAAAAGAATGCTAGAATTGCAAAGTCGGGTCTTGATAGGAAAGGCCAGCATGTTGGCTGCCCGTGCAACTTCGCCTCCGTCATATTCGGTTATATTACAGTACCATATTTAATTCTAGCTCTGCAACTTAATTTTTTTCACAGAATTTCTCCTTTTTGGAGTACTATTGTTGTGTTTGCCTATAGAGTGTGAGAGAAGAGTTGAATTCACTCATCTATTGACTCCAACCCTCGTTATCCATCTTTCATGAGAAAAAGTTGTTAAGAACTAGGCCTAAAGAGTATTATGGAATGAGGCTCTGTATTTCAGAGGAAACTATTGTACTTTGCATGAGATAATTAAATATTCCTTGGCTTCTTGGTTGAGAATACAAACCTGTAGCCTGTTTGGGATGAGACAGTGAGAATTGGTTCTAGTTTCTTCTCTAATAAATAGTTATTGATTCATCCCAGGTGGAACAATTTTAGCAGAGGGACTGAGGAAATCCTACCCCAGAGTATTTTACAGCCTGGTAACAGGCTGTGAGGTAATTGATGTGGATTTAAATCCCTTCAGACAGAAAAGAGAATTAAACCTGCATCTCTGATATTCCCCGTAAAGGCTCTAACAATGAACCTACTGCATAAAACTCATCATCGTTTTGTGTGCGACCCACTCTGTGCTCTTACAACACTTCATTTGTAAGCTTTAACTGTTTGGCTCTCTTTTGTCATGACAGACAGCATCATATTTTACATGGTATGCAATGTTCAGTGACCAGTTAGAACCATACTTTTACGAACACTTTGCCCATTAATAGCAACCTGTTGGTAATTGAATCAATACTGGCTCGTAAACCATTTTGTGTTAATTGAGAAATTCATACAGCTGTTAATGAATATAGAGCTATAGAACTCTAATGGTGTGTCAAGGATTTTAAAAAAAAAAAAAAAGAGTAGAGAGAATCACAGAACCACAGCATCACAAGATAGTTGAGGTTGGAAGGAATCTTTGGAGGTCATCTGGTCCAACCCCCCTGCTCAAGCAGGGCCACCTACAGCTGGTTGCCCAGGACCGTTTCCAGATGGCTTTTAAATACCTCCAAGGACAGAGACTGTACAGCCTCCCTGGGCAACCGGTGCCAGTGCTTGGTCACCCTCACAGTGAAAAAGCATTCCCTGATGTTCAGAGGGAACCGCCTGTGTTTCAGTTTGTGCCCATCGCCTCTGGTCCTGTCACTGGGCACCGCTGAAAAGAGCCTGGGTCCATCTTCTTTGCACCCTCCCTTCAGGTATCTATAGGCATTGATGAGATCCCCCTGAGCCTTCTCTTCTCAGTCCCAGCTCTCTCAGCCTCTCCTCAATGGAGAGATGCTCCAGTCCATCATCTTGGTGGCCCTTCACTGGACTCTCTCCAGTATGTCCACGTCTCTCTTGTACTGGGGAGCCCAGCACTGGACACAGCACTCCAGGGGTGGCCTCACCAGTGCTGAGCAGAGGGGCAGGATCACCTCCCTTGTCCTGCTGGCAATGCTTGGCCTAATGCAGCCCAGGATATCAGTAGCCTTTGCTGCAAGGGCACATCAGTGGCTTATGTCCAACTTGGTGTCCACCAGGACCCCCAGGCCCTTTTCTGCCAAGCTGCTTCCCAGCTGGGTGCCCCTCAGCATGTACTGGTGCCTGGCGTTGTTTTTCCCTGGGTGTAGGACTTGATGCTTTTCCCTGTTGAACTTCATGATATTTCTAGGAGCCCATTTCTCCACCCTGTCAAGGTCCCTCTGGATGGCAGCCCACCGCTCTGCCCTGTCAGCCACTCCTCCCAGTTTGGTGTCATCTGCAAGAATGAAAAATACAACATTAGAGTAATAAAGGAAATCTTCCAGGCCCTGCAAAAATGATAGATTAGGATGTGGGCGATCAAATATTGCCACAGACATTGCCACCCTAAGACTTGATGTTGTTAGGACAGTATGCTGTTAGCTAGGATATGGGGTGAACTGTAGAAGACCATAGAGATAAAAAAGTTAATGTTAGAGGAATCGGGCATGGTGCCGAATGTCAGTGCTAGAATTATATAGAGGGTGAAGAATATAAAGTCAGAGTACCCCGACTCAAACATAGGCACTGGTGCAGCGCGGTAGGAGGGAAGTAGGTTTAGTTCTGTGTCAAAATGGTAACGATGAAAGGAAGATACTGTAATAATAATTACAACAATGGCAGAATTAGGAGCACTTACGGTTTTCATTGCTTGAGGCACTGGATGCGTATCCGTGAATAATAGTCTCTGTACCATATGTTGACTGTTTTCTTTTACGCCGAGGGAAATGCGTGGAGAAGTAGCATTGACTTTTGATCTCTTCTTGTGGTTTCTCTAAGAGTCGCAGATGATAATTTAATAAGCAGCGTTCACTCAATGATCTTTTTCTGTAACCTCTACGCCCCCTATATACACTGAGATTATATGGAATCTACTAATAAAGAGATTAATAGATTTTTTAAAAAATCTGAAATAAAATTACTATCATAATACATAGACAACTGTTTGCTCAGAACTTCAAACAAGAAGGCATTTATACAGTGTTTGGTTATGTATTGATTTTTTTCATGATAACTAGTGTATAGTACAGGATAATTTATGAAAAATAGTTATACAACTGGGTATTATGTTTTAATCTGTGGTGTGTGTGAATCACAAGAAAAAATGAAAGCTTCACTGTAGTCGTTAAGGACAATTTGTTCAAGATTAATTTTTGCAGTTTAGTTTTGGCAGAATCTAGCCTGTTCGAAAATCATACCTTTTGGCTTTTGGAATTATTTTGAAGAGTCCTAGTTAGGAATTTCCCTAGCCAGGTTGATCGATACCTGAAAAGCAAGTGAGCTTCAGGGGTGAGGAGACCTCCCAGACTTCAGTGATCTGGGCCAGAACGTTAACCAGGGCCTCCAGCACATCGATGCTCAGCTCTGGTGACGGCAAAACAGCTCCTGGTTTGGACCACAGGATCTGAAACAGCTCTTTTGGAGAATTGCCATGAGCGGGCGGTAGCAATGGGAGCCTGGGAAGGGCAGAGGCCGTTTAGAGGCTTTGAGAGGCATCTGCTTGCTGTGAAAGCATCCATCCGTCCCATCCATTCAAACCTTGCTTTTGCATACGCAACTTTACATATTCCAACTATTGCGTAAACTAGAGTATATCTTCTCGTCCTTAGAGGTAAAAAAGCATTAGCTTAGGAATGCTGGGAGCATTACTTGGATACAGAGGGAACCATGATGCAAGGATCCCCAAGCAAGGACTGGCTGAGATAACTCTGGGCATCACGACATAGGCACTGGTAAGCCTTTGTAATAGAGTTACACAGTACTCCAGCACAGCGTGGAAATTACTATCAGTACATGAATCTTTGCAGCTTATGATGAGCAGACAGGTCTCAGCTCACAGGCTGACGAAGCGGCTTGCCGCGGCTGTCACCCTAGCTCTTTGGCACAACTTCTTTTAGAAGAACTTAGAGTCCCCTGAAACAGAAAGGCTGAGTCAATGCCAAACTGGGACCGGGAGGCCAGGTGGGACCTTTGCAGTAATTGTGCGTCTGGGACATAGCTGGGAACACTGCCTTTGATCGTGGTGTGCCCTCAATGATTTCCTGCTCCTGCCCTGACAATGTGGAAAAAATCGGTACCTGATTTTTATTTTTTGGGGGGTGGGGGTCAGGGAGACACAGTGAGGAGAAGGCAGTAGCTAGAGCAACAACTATATTAGAAGAGGTAAAGAAGTAAAATGGGAAGAGAAGTCTGCTGAGTGGAAATTGTGGGAAGGAAAGGTGAAGAAAAGAGAGATTCTATTTAGAGATTCAAATTTTGAAGTGCAGGGCATTCTTTTCAAAGGAGATTGGGGAGCCACTGAAGAGTAGGTCAGGCAGAATCAGAATGATGTAGTGCAAGTAGAATATTATCCGCAGTTTTTATTGTAGAAGTTAGAAATTGTGTTAGAAATGAAGAAAGGAATTGCAATTTGATGAACGATCTCATAGGGAAGACAGGAGAATATTCCCCTGGAGAACCAGATTCTAACTGTGTCTCTGGAACCACACTCCTGCATGATGCTTGCCAAGTTTCATAAGCCGTTTCTTCACAGAGCAGTCATTAGTTTGATCCTAATTTTCTGGGTACCTAACTGGAAACCCAGAGGTCCGGTGGGTGGAAATACCAAACATTCACAGCTGCAACTGGAAGAAGTGATCGCTCTCTTTGAATGTACCTGATGCTGTCCTCTAAACAAAAAAAAAACCCAACACCTGTAGGCATCTCAGATTGAGCACTAAAAATGTATGTGTGCTTTTAACCTTAACATCTCTCAGCCTTAACATCCAATCTGTAGAAAGGAGATGATGTCAGATACTCACCTCACGGAGGTGCTACAAAGATAGGTAGATTTATGAAGCAATCATCTACTCTAGTAATGAGCACTATAGAAAATTCCATGCAAAAATGCAGTCTTTATAGAAAGAGTTGAAATACACATTAAGTATAAAATGGGCTCCACATATTGAAGCATGAGAGTAAATTAGGATAGTGAGCAGTGTTTTACTAAGTGCGTATTGTCTGCCTCCTGGACTGAGTAATGCTGGAGCCCTCTGGAAAAAATAATGAAGAGTGACGAGTCAAGGACTGTATCCCAGTCAAGGGACAAATTAAAGCTCTTTAAGCAGCCTGAAATATTTCTTTTTCCTAAATTTTGTTTGATCTGATTTTTTTTTTACCAAGTACATGAGTAATTTTGTGTAAGTACAGAACCAGCTGTGTTAATTATGGACTCAGTCACAATGTAATTTTTCTCAGGGACTAAGTTGCACCATAGGCTTGATATACCTTAAATCTGGATGGTTTTTCTATTAATACTATTTCTATTAAAAGTTCACTGAGCAAATTTAAACCTTGTCTGTCTGAATACAATAGAAAAGAGCATTCTGTAAGTTGTAGAGCTATTTAGCGCATGTGTAATGTGTTGATTATCAGGCCTGGATGGTCGATAAGCCAAACAGTAGATACTGGCAGGGAATATGAGATACGGAATTCAAATTTATGTGTATTTGCGTACGTCATCTAAAATAGAACCTGATTCTAAAGAGAAGCCTATGTTGTTGCTGCAATGTAAATAGTCAGTAATCATTATTGTCATGATAAAGAAACAAAAACATGGTGGGAAGAGCTTCACTCAAACCAGTCCTACCAAAATCAACTTTAGTCCCAAATTATCCATGATTTCTGTCCAAAATGAAATTAATTCAGAAGTAAGTGAATCAGATTATTTAAAAAAAAAAAAAAAGTTAGTTTTGCTTACTAACAAAGATCATTTATTAAAGTGTGTGGTTGACATTTGAAGCCAGATTGCCTCAGTCTTGAGAGAATAAACTCTACTGAGGTTGCTGTTATTAGTAGCAAGAAATTCTCTGGGTAGCTGTTAAACAAAATCTTCTTCAAATGAGTAATTTTAGGTAAAATGTAAGGCTTTTTGAAAAAAAGTTCTTATTTGAATAAAAACATTATTACTATTTATGCAGTTCCTTAAAAAATGACTGGCATTGTAGAGATGGACGAACTATACCAATTAAGTAGCGAATGTGAAGATCTGCAAAGAAATTTTAGTTCCTACTCTCCTTTGACCTTAAAGTCAGTTAAACACCCAAATTGGCCAAAGTTTCTACACCACAGGATCCTTACTTTTTCTTACACAGCAGTCACAGTACGTGAGAAGACATAATGTGATGCTGTGCATGGATTTACTGGGAAAAGATGCCATAAGCAGCTTTTGCTTTAGCACTTCCTGATGAGGATGCACTTCAGGGTATCAAGTAGGGCATGGACTTCACTGCTGACTATTGATGTGGATGCTCATCTTTCAAGAACTATTTGGTGGCCCTAAAGATGTTCAGAAGGGTTTAAGGAGAATTTGAAGGTAACAGTGGTTTGGACAAATGGAGGAAGTGAGCAATGAAAACAGAAGGAGGGAGCCTCATTTTCTTGTTTATCCTTTGTCACAGATTAGAAATTAAAGTTTCTTTCTCCAGAGCTTGCAAAATTACTTTATTTTTGTGAGGTGTTTGCCAGAAGGCTCTGTAGGATACATCGCCCTTCCCTTCACAACTCTTCTCCTACAATGAGGATTTCAGAAGAAAGTTTCAGGTCATGGGAAAAGATGATTAAACAGGGTTCAGATTGACAGGAGTTGTTTGAGTGACAGGAGTATGGGTGGACATTGAAATGCTGGCCTGTGACTGTGACAATGACAGGTAGGTCATTTGTAGGCACAGTTAACAGGATATTAAAAGCTTCTGGAACTATTGGTAGATATCAAGGCTTAAATATAGTACGTACTAATTCCCATTAAAATAATTGGTATTTCAGTTCCTGACTCCCGTAGGCACTTTTGAAAATCCGTCGGTCCTTTAACCTCGTGTGCTCTCCATGATGGAGCTGCTGATGCGGAGAGAACTGGCTGGGATGTGACGCTGGCTTCTCCTGCCCTTCAGTAGAAGCTAATATAGTATGTACTAATTCCCATTAAAATCATTGGTATTTCAGTTCCTGACTCCGTAGGCACTTTTGAAAATCCATCAGTCCTTTAACCTCGTGTGCTCTCCGTGACGGAGCTGCTGATGCGGAGAGAACTGGCTGGGATGTGATGCTGGCTTCTCCTGCCCTTCAGTAGAAGCTGCTAACAGTGTCTTTGGATTTATTTTTTTTTAACCTGATTTTCCCATCTAAGCAGCAACTGGAGTTTCCACATAGGTGTTACGTGATCAGAAGCGACTAGGTTGTACATTCTCTGTGGGGGAAAAAAAATCCAAACCAAACCAAACAAAATCCCAGACCAAGAACTTGTCATTGGCTCTACTTGATTACATTTTGATTACATTTACTTGCTATTTGTAGCATTATGGAGAGAAATGTTAAAGTAAAGGAGATCAAATATCAGTATACCTAAAAGAACCTGAAGGACAATAGATGTTGCAGTGAGGAACATGCATGACTATAAATATCCTATATATATATATATGAAAAATTTCCAGTTTAAGCACAGATTGACTGCATACAAGAATCAGGTATTTATATAACATAGCCTTATGTTTAAGCAGTACCTGGCAAAACAGACATTTTGGCTAAAATACAGAGGCCTGTGTTTAACAAGAAAATGTACTGGTTTGGATTGCATGAAACCAGGAAAGGAAAAAAAAAAAGAACAGAAAATTATCTAGTAAGGTTTGTGACATCCTGCAGCTTTGCCTGGCATCTGGTAAAGACAATGAACCTCAGTTTCCTAGAAATTGAGGAAATTTTGTAGAATGAGGCCGCACCTCTTTGAAAACTGTAATTCAGCATTTTTGCGGAGCTTAAAGACCACCTTTGAAATGACGGACCAGAAAACACAATTAGTAATTGTGTTTTGTGTTGTGACTGGGTGCAGTAATTGGATCTGTTCACTGTATAAAAGGTGAAACATCACAGCTTATTTTTTAGTTATGCTTAAGGAATAAACTAGTTTTGTGGGTGAAGGCAGGGAAGCTTATCTGACAACTTGCATTACTTCATATGGTTGTTTTTCTTGCACTCTTACAAATCCAGACAGCCGTTTGTAGGGTTACCCTTCCGAGTTCCTCTGTACATTGACATTGGCACCTGGCGTTAAGATAATTCCAGTCAATCAAAATTTAGCACAACATGGAATGGCACAGAATAAAATTCTACATGAAGAGGAACACTAAAGACAGAAAGTCAAGCATTCAGACCTTAAAAAATGCTAGATTTAATACGGCTGGTAGTACTTTTATCCACATGATTGATAGATTTGAGCTGAAACTTTCAGCAACAGAAAAGCAGATGGCCAGAAGCTGGGAAGTTCAGTCCTACTAGTTGTAGCTGGGCCATTAAAACTACTCTGGTAGGGAAAAGGGTCGAGTGATGGGATATTAAATAGGCTGCTGCCTGTTCTGCCTTTCTCAGCTCTGCTCATCAGCTGTAACTGGTGTGCAATACTGAAACAGAGTTTGCGTGCCAAAAAATGTGGAATCTTCCCATTAAGTGAATTCTGTCCTCTTTTCTTATAACCTGTTCTATATTTTCTTTTATAGAAACTACATGTACCTTGTGTTTGTCCTTTATGCATTCCTCTTTTTTCCCACAAGAGAAGGCTGAATGTTTTTTTGTTACTGATAACAATAGATTAAGAGTTTGGGAATTGGAAATGATAAAGTGGAGAGATGAACTCCATCCAGCACTTGGCCGTGCTACAGATGTGCTAAGTAACACCTTTCAAATTCTCCTTTACTTGTACCTCGGTACCACCCTGGTACCACCTCGGTACCTAGCCGCAGACCAGGGCTTTACTAGAGAAGGTTGTCTACAAACACAAAAGGGCTATTTTTTTTCCTTGGTGTTCATACTATCATAAATACGTACATGGGACTAATGTGAGTGATTTAAAAGTTAATTTGAGGGCAGATGAAGGGCATAGCATCTCAGCGTTCGGGCTACTGGTTTTATGTAGGCTTTGAAGCACAGTACCTGCTGCCCTGGAGTTATCCCTAATGTTTGTGTTGTATTGCTAATGCATAGCCCAGAGCTGGCAGCTCTGGTCCAGGATTTGGGCAAACCCAGGATCGCCTGGATTGCTCTTTCTCCTTTAGAGACGTTCCACGCAAGTACTGACAGCAGCCGTATGTATGTAGCTCATGGGACCTGACAGACTTGCAGCCTGAACTAATAGAGGTTGAGGGCATCAGGAGTTTGGAGATTCAGTGAATCATGAAACCTGCAAACATTACTCCTGTTTTCTCTCTTTTCCCTTCTATGTTATTCCCCTTTGGGACTGGATGGTGGCCTTGTTTATAACAAGCTGGTACCACTTGACATTTAGCTGTCATCCCACTCAGTGATGTTAAAGAAAGTGTTTCCCTTAATGCTTGTGGCTCAAAGCAGTGACCAAACAGCTGAGAAACCAAGTCTTAGCTTTCTCCAAAACTGAAAGAAGAGGAAAACGTGGGCATTGATGTGTCATGAAAGAACTGTTTGGCAGCCTGCCTTTTCCTTGCTAAAATGGCACCTTCTTACTTGGTGTAATATATTCAGTGCCGTGTGCTTATTTTGCAGTTCCTATGATTTTTCATCCCGCAGGCAATACCAGGCTAGCGTAGCTGAGGATGAGGAGACAGGAGTCTGTACTTCTTCGTGTATCATGAGCAGAGTCTTTTACCTGGCTGCATATGTAAAACTGGTTGAGCTCTAGCAACCTGCTAAGGATGAAGATGATTCCCGTTTGACTTCAGGTTCATTCATCATTCAGTGCTAGCAGTAATGAATGAATGTAAAGGGGAGCGGGATGACAAGATGTTATCCTTGTTTATTAATTTGCTCTGTAAACTGCTGTGAGACAAAAAGTGAGCGTTAGTCCTGCTGCCGACCTCCCTTCTGCGTGTTGCTGTGCAGGTTTTCCTGTGTTCAGCTGAGCTCAGCGCCAGCCGGTCACAGACAGCTGGTCTCATCCAGATCTTTTTAAGTTACAGAATCACTCAGCGGCAATGCTGAAAAAAAAAAAATCTGTCAGAATTAGGTATCTGTAATTATTCCTCTCTGGGATATTCTTGCTATTGTTAGAAACATCCCCTCGTGTTCAGAGTATTCTAAGAAATTTGTGAGAGGCTTACAAATTAGCAGGTGAAAACGCAGAATATGATATTTTTTCTACCATACAGATGATTTAAAATACAAATCCCAGGATATTTGTATTCTTTTTGTTCTTAAACTTCATGATTAGTGTGAGTGACAAATCAGGTAACCAAGAACAAAAATACCTGCTATGTCTTGCCTAGAAGCCTACAGAATTTTGAGTCTGAATGAAAAGCTTATGGTCTTAACTTTAAAGTAAATGACCTTACTGTGGCAGCTTGTCAGGTAAGGGCAAAGTATGCTGAGCACTGTGCATGGCGGAACTTTCAGCTGCCAATTATTTTCTCCTCTTCCTCCTCGTTTTATTTGTGTGCTAACTTAAAGAGTAATGACTCTGCCCTCAGTGCAGGGCCGTGAAGATGAAATCACCCCGGTGCTGACCAGCCCAATGTATTTCACTCAGTACCCGACACTGCGTAGCTCTTGAAGAGTGCTTTGCTTTTCTTCTTTAAATTGTAGAACTTCCCCGACTTTTTTTTTCTGAATCGGTAGAAGGCATCTGAAATCGGTGACAACCTGTGTTATAGGGTAGATGAAGACTGCAGGCCATGCTGGGCTGTTATTACTATTAGCAGTCATATTTTAGCTGAAACAATCACAAGGGAGCCCATCAAATGGAAATTATTAAGCCTCCAGTGTAAAAAAAAGATACATCTGTCTTCACTGTTTGTTCTTTGGTGTACCAGGATATATAGATATATGTAGAAGGGGGAGAGAGGAGGTGATCACATGGCGGGAGATGAAGGGAGAGAAATGGGGAGGGGAGAGAGAGCCCAGAAGCCCTTAAGATACATTTTTTTTGTATCAGATCCCAGAGTTGATGGGGATATTTTCTTCAGAGCCACTGATCAAAATATGGTGTCAGTTCATCACTCGGGTAGTTGCGAAACTTCGGCATGTAGAGGAAGCATCGTTCATCGTCCGTTTCTCATTTTACCCAGCAGATTCTTAGCACCGCAAGAGATCTGATAAAGAAAAAGAAAAAAAAAAAAAGGCAAGAGTCACCTGCAATATTGCTGTTTGCCTGGGAACTATTGTTCTATGCAGAAAGCATTATTGTACTTTAAAGAGGAGGGTTGCTGGCACTGTCTGTGGTAAGCAAAGCAATCCGGTGTAACCTCTCGTAAAGCCTGCGAACTGCGCAATAAAGACAGTGGTTCTAACACCAAGAGAAAAGGGAGAAACTACTTTTTTTTTTTTTTTTTCTGTAGTTAGACTTGTAAAAGAAGTTTAAACTCTATAAATTGTTTTAATATCGTGGACCAGGTGTGGTTTTATCTTAGTTACCCTTCATGTCTCCCTCCTATTTTATTTTTCTTTTCTGTGCATGTCACATAATCAGTGAATGCCCCAAGCTTTCCAAATTACTGCCTGTCTGTAATTAATCATGGCTAGACGTTTTGTCCCAGCTGCAGACCCCCCCAATTCTCCAGCTATTCTTCTTTCCTCTGCCTCCTGTTCACATGCGGAGTACTATAGTGATGAAAATTAGTAAATGTAGGAAATAGGATCCCTGGAGATCCCTCAAAGTTTGTAAGAGCTGTCTGAGTATGCAAGGGAGAATTTGTAAATCAGGTGCAAGGTAATTTGTTGCATTTTTGTCTCGTGGTTTTCAACAGTCTTTAAATTGGGATTAAAATGCTACAAGGATTCTTTACACTGAAAGTGTGTCTATATGAGCAAGCTTGCTGATGGGATTCAGATGGTTTTTTTTTTTCATATTTTGCTGAAGAATAAGAAATGTTTTACTGGTAAGAAATCGTTCTATCTAACCCAATATTTCAGGACAGCTAATAGTGTGTATTCCTTTGTCCTTGATAGGACAAGAGGAAACAGTCTAGAGTTGCGCCAGGGGAGGTTCAGGTTGGATATTAGGAAGAACTTCTTCACTGTAAGAGTCGTTAGGCATTGGAACGGGCTCCCCAGGGAGGTGGTGGAGTCACCATCCCTGGAGGTGTTCAAAAAACATTTAGATGTGGCACTTCGAGACATGGTTTAGTGGGTTTAGCGGGTGTGGTTGTGTCAGGTGTACGGTTGGACTTGATGATCTTTGAGGTCTCTTCCAACCATAATGATTCTATGATTCTATGATTATCACAAATACTATCTTTTGCTCGGCTTTTGGTCAAGTGGAAGTTGTTTCCAAGATGATGTTAAGTGTAGATTGAGGGAAACAAAGAATTTTTTGAGTTACAAGTTGGGGTTGTTGCTTAAGTTATACAGTTGCCTTTATTGAAGTATCTGAGTGTATATATATTTATTTATATAAATTGTTAAAGTAGAGCCAAATGAAAATTAAGAAAAAGCCAATTTCCAAACAAGCAAGCAAGCAAATATAAAGATAATAAAATAAAATCTGCTAACAGTGGTAGAAAATGTGGTGAATTAAAAGTACAGCAAATATAAAAAAAACCTATATGATGCAGAAGTTTTGTGTTGTCATTGGAAAAGCATAAATGAATTTGCAGTTATTATTTCAATGAAACAGAAATGTTTAAAATGCTATCACTAAACATGTAATCTCATGTCTGAAACCAGTTATTGGCTGGGTATGACATAAAATGTCATAATAACATTTAATGGTCAACAGTTTGACTGTTGAATTAAAGCATTTTGCAAAAGACTATGAATTGAAGTATCTTATGTCAAATCTAAGATATTTATCCATTGTTCCTGAAAGAAAATTGTATCAGAAATGTTTAAAGGATTTCATAAGACCCAGGAATCAAATCCAAACTCCTAATTCATGCAGCACACTTACAAATAATGCTCTTAAAACTGACATTATCTCCTGCTGCCAGTTTGTTCAGTAAAAGAAGCCTGGAACAAGAAGTTTTTAATCACTTGGCATTAAAAGCAGAGAAACTGTGAGCTTCTTTTAAGGACCGTAAAAAAAGCCAACAAAATAGATAACGTCAACTGATGTAAATCCCTTGAATCAAGATAGCAAATAAATGATGGCGAAAGTGAACAGAAAGCTCAGAAATATCAGTTATTAGCTGACTTTATTAACTGTTAAATTACCATATGTGATGATCGTGAAGCAGAACAGACCTAAAGGATGAAAAGGAAATACCGTCATCTTCTGTTCTGAAAGCTGGAGAAAAGCAAAAAGATGTTTGGAATAAAGATAAACGTTGATTTACTTAACGCCAAGGTAAGGAACTGAGGAGATCATTGAGGAACCTGAGCTGGGCAGCAGATGCTTAGGTTTATTCCATACTTTTGCTAAAGACAGATCAATTCAGGGACTCTTTGAGGGTGGTTAGGTTTTGCATGGTACTCGTTTATACATACACACACTCTTCAGAGCACAGTAATTCGGTCTGGAAGTGGCCTGCAGGGATCACCTAGTCCAACCGGCTGCTCAGGGCCGATGGGGTCAGGCTGGGTGGCTGAGGGCTGTGTCCATTTGAGTCCAAGGACGGACATCCCAGAATCCCTCTGGACAACCTGTGCCAGCGTTTGACCATTGTCATGACGAAAATTTTTTCCTTATTGGAATTTCCCATGTTTCAGCCTGAGTTGGTTACCTCTTTGTACGTGTATTTATATGTGTGGGTGTACATATATCTATAAACACACATAGCTTGTTGTAATGTGGAGGTGATGTAAGGACAACAGGGACCCTTTCAAAGACTGGAACATTTGATTTAAACCAGCTACTGCTGACTAAATCAGGTATTTCTAACAGCCTTTTGTAGAATCGGGTATCTTCCCGGTTGCTACAGAAGAGCACTATAGTTATAGAGATGATGAAAAAACCTGAAGTTAAAGGCATTGAGAGTTACTGCACACTCCTAATGCATGCTTCAGATTTTAATTGCCTATTACATTTGTAGGAAATGGGGAAGGAATAACTTTTTTGACTCTAATATATCCAACAAGCTGTCCAAACTGAATATTGAAGTGTCCAGTTGCAGAGCTTGCAGGGGTTAGGCTTCATAATACTGAGATCTTCCAGTTATTTTCTACTAATATTTGCCAAATGACTTGCTGTTGCTGGCTTATGTGCATTTCCTGAAATTTGTGGACTTGATTTAGTTGAAAAGTGATGCAACAGTCTTACAATTGGCTATAAAGTCCTCGTAAGGGACTTTACAGGGCAAGGATTTTATGTATTTTGAGAGAAGGCAAAGGGAGTACTGTGATTCAAAATATGTTTATTTGTTGATACATTTTTGCCTGTCAGAGGATGTAACAAAAGAATAGACAAAAAATTAATAAAGCCACCTTACTAAATCGGAAAAACAATGGCATCTGGAAACACTTTCTCCTCTGTCTGGCAGCTGGCCTTGTTTCTTAGACAAATTCAATAGCTTTCTGGTGGGTTATGAGTTGGTTCACTTTCTGCGTGTAGGCAGACTGAACACGCTGCAGTCGTTTGCAGAATTCAGGGTCTGTTTCTTCCCTGGCTCTATATCAGTTTTACTCTTGCCATCTGCAAGATGTGATGAAATGTGTATTATAAGGAATCGAAATGTAGGCAAACCATGATTCTGTTCTTGCTTTCCTTGTCCGAGTAGTAGTTCAGCTTCAGTTGCTAAATAAGTTGTGTGTTTTCTGAATGCCTCTGCTACTCTTGTGTTTTACTATTCGCAATATTTGTGCTGAGTCAGTCTTTTAACTGAGAGGTTTTGATATGGAGTGCTTATTTGTAGGTGGTAAGCCTAACAATGTGTGAATGAAATAGTTCAAGTTTGTAGGGGGAAATGGATATACTGATGATTGTATCTCTAGTTAGGTCTTCAGTTTAGCTGTACAATGAAGAAAATCATGTATTTGGGTTTTTAGCCCGCTGACTCAACCTTAGTGCAGAAATGTGTATGGTAACATCTACACAGAGACCGTTAGGACCTAAGTTTTATAAAGGGGCTTATACACAGTTGTTTTGGTGGAGACTTGTCATCTGGCCTTCATATAAAGGGAATTTATGGTCTTCTTGGAAGAATGATCCAAGTCTTTTCATGCTGGGTGTGCAGAATGACACTGAAGTCAGAGGCGGTTGACAACAGAAGACTGTTGTGCCCCCTCGCAAGAGTAGATTTGCCAAAAAATAAAAGTTGAGCAAATGAGCTCTTGTAGTCAGAATCCATTAATGAGAGAAGAAAGCCTCAAAATCTCTGAAAAGGGAGTTGAAGCTATACAGACACAATTGTTAATCTGAGGCATCTTTGTAAACTCTCCTATGAAGAGAATTCAAAAAAGAGCGGTATTTTCATCTCCATTTTATAATGGAAAAGAATAAAAGGAAATGAGAAAAACAAGGAATATACAGTATGATTTCATTAGGGGATAGGTGAAAAGTGGAAGAGCTGAAGAGGGAAAAACGTGAGGCTTGTGAGAGAGTGGAAGAGCAGGAGCAAGACATTGAGGATTATCATGTGTGGGAATTCAGTCAGAGGGAGATGCGTCTTTGGCAGAAACTCATCCTAAACCCACTATTACTTCTGATAGTTAACTGTTACAATTGGCATTAGTTTGACAGTTTCTATATGTCCTTGCATCATATTTATGTGCGCATATGGTCAAAAAGCAGACAAATGGAATGAGATAATTTAGTATCATAATCTTTTAGAGGAAGTACTGACTTTCCTTGTGGTCATGAAAGACCAAATGTAATAATAAGTCATTGATCCTCGCTGGGATCTTGGGCTGTGTTGCATTAAGAGAAAATTGTCAGTGTAAGTAAGGCAACTCTTACACGCTTGCCTCAGAGGAGAAACAGTTGTACTGACAACACATCATAAAATAAATCTTTGTTATAAAAATAATTCATTAAGAATAATGTTTCCTAGCAAAGTCTCAGGAGCGATGCAGATCACTTTCAGGTTTCATCCACTATCATCTCTATTTCAGAAGAGTACAAACGATATTGTACAGAAACTTGTTATCTGCTTGTGTTTTTGAATATTTGCCATTTCTGCTTATTTTCTAGAAAAGTATATTAAAATTATTTTTATTACTTACCTTATACTATGTTAATGGCTTCAATCAAAGAGACACCAATAGCATATTCTGGGTTGCTACTCCTAAAACCACAAAGATCACAACATCAGCTCCAGATGTTTTGAAAATTAGAAATTGGTTGAAATGAAGAGCTTACTGTCTGTCTCGACCACAAATACGCTGCAACTTGAGAAAAACATTTATTAGGTGCTCTGTGATCAGGAATACTTGTGCAACTCACTTGTATTTGGAAGTACCAAGGATAAATCAGAGATGTTCAAAAGGAAATACAAGCTACTGGCTAATTAGTGTGAGAGTCATGCTCCTGGAGGACTCTGAGGTCTCGTTTGTCTAATTACAGACATATGCAGAAGTTACAGCAGGGTGATGGAGCAGGTGGACTCATGTTCTGATCCTATAGGACATTTCTTCTATTCTTGTGTTCTTCAGAAGGCTTTTGGCAAGGCTTATTTGCTCAACCATGGTTCTTGCCTGTGGATTCCAGGCTACTTTTCAGGACTGAACTACAATCTTCGTAGTTTTACATGCAAAGAATAGTTGGGGTTAGCAGCAGCTTGTTTGTCTTCCATCTGCTATGTGCTAAAAAGTAGTACTATCATTTTCTCTAAAAATACGTTGAGGTAAACATGAGTGAGGAAGAAATATTTATGCTAGCAGACATTGATGAACACAAAAAATAGTGTCCTGTGAATCAAATATTTACAAATACATTAGACCTGTAAACCAGGATTTCTATCCATCAAGAATGAAGTTCTGGAATAGCTTTCAGATAAGAGTATTGAGGAAGAGCAGACAAATTCTTCCTAATTTGGGGTGCTGTTGTGGTTTAACCCCAGTAGGCTGCTAAGCCCCACGCAGCGGCTTGCTCACACCCCCTTATTGGGACGGAGGAGAGAACTGGAGAAAAGCAGAAACTCATGGGTTGAGGTGAAGACAGTTTAATAGGTAAAGCAAAAGCTGCATGCGTGAGCACAGCAAAACAAGGAATTCATTCATCACCTCCCATGGGCAGGCAGGTGTTCAGCCATCTCCAGGAAAACAGGGCTCCATCACACGTAATGGTCACTTGGGAAAACGAATGCCATCACACCAAACACCCCCTCTTCCTCACATTGCTGAGTATGACGTCATACGGTATGGGATATCCCTTTTGTCATTGGGGGTCAGCTGTCCCGGCTGTGTCCCCTCCCAAGTTCAGATCCTGCAGAGGATTAGGTGATGCAGCTGCCTGCAGTAGCGGAGAGCTGTCCTCCGTGACCGCAGCCTCTCCTGCATTGCCTGTGTAGGCTTTGCTTACAGGTAGAAGTGATGGACTTCTTGGTATTCCTACATCCATGAGACAACTTTTAGCTCGTAAACTTGTTTTAAGGCAAGAAGCATCTGCAGTAAACTACATTTGAGCCATCAGAAAAAGATTGGCAAATTAACATACTTATTCCGTTAAAATGTGGCACAACATTGTCAAGGCTCTCAGTGCACCTACTGCAAATACTCTGGGCCATAGGCCTTTGGACCTAAAGTGTTACATTTTCATTTCCATCTTCGCTTAATACTGGTAAAAATGCCACAACCTGAAAGATCAGAGAAGCACAAGCTGGTTGCTTCAGGGTCAGCTTCCCCATAAAGCCTACGCAGGATTGCTTGGAGTCCTGAAAAGCACCGTTCTTATGGATAAAGGGGGAGGTATTAAGACTTCTCACTCACTTCATCATCAGCCTCCTTTGCCATGACCGTATTGTTACGGGTTGTTAGAAACCGGTGGCCCAGAGCCGTTTCAGTCCCCGCAGTCAGGGCTGTGACAGCACGCTAGGCAGTAACAAGTCTTGGTGGGTTCATCAAGTATTGTGCTGGGAAAAGACAGGCTCAGCTCAGGGGGAATTGCATGAAGAAATGAATGGTGAGTTCTGCTAAGTTTGCTTCTGTCTTCTGTTGAGGAAAAAGTGGTGATGTGTAGTATAAGGAGAGTTTGAGCTCAAAGGCTAACAAGAAGGATAATGGAAATCCATCAGAGCAATAAAGTGGAGCGATCTGGCTAATGGAGAGGTCACTAATCCTGTTTAAGTGCGGTCAACAAAATGCTAAACAAATACTTGACATTCTGCAGTCAGCACAGCAAAGCAGGTTTTTCTAAACAAGGGCATCTGTATTTGGCCTAATATTTAGTGAGGAGTATAGCACGCCGTACCTTCCCTATAGCTCAAGTCCTAATCGCGGTCACTCAGTTGTCTCGTAATACTGTGAGTACATGCACTGAAGGAATTTCTAGCTACAGCCCCACAGAACCCAGCTGCCTCTGGAGCTGACACAGTTGTACACATTGTAGGAATACCATTTTTTAAAACTTCGGTAAGTACCTTGTTTAGTATCCTTTCTCATTTCCCCTGTCAGTGTAATACACGTGTGGATATACACGCACACAGACGGGAGGTCAAGGGTGTCATAAAACCATTAGAAGGCTGTAAAGAAATTAGCCTATGGATAAAGGTGCATATCATTGCAGAACAAGGTCATCTGTCTTTTTAGCAAAAGCGCTAAAAAAGGAACCCGATTGAAATGAAATTGATTCCGAGAGACCTATGTGCGTGTTTACAAGCGGAGGGGAAGGGACAAGTGTTTGTGTTTTGCTTGTGCTTTATAGCAAAGTGTTTACGGAATGAAAAAAGACATCTGTTAATTACCTCTATGCTGCACCATTGCTTTAAATGTGCTTGAATATCTTGGAGCATTCAGTTTCAGGTAATTCTTTCTGATGAATGGGGGTACATTTAAAATGTGTTGTAGTGGGATATTTAATTCTTTTTCTAACTAGAGCACTTTCACGATAATAGACCCCAATTTCCTTCCTCAGTAGATGTAGTAGCGCCATTCATTATGTTTATAGCACAATTTGTAGACAATTTTTTAAGGTTTTTTTGCTGGATTTTGTTTTATTGGGTTTTTTGGCAATGGCTGTTGCAAATTTCTTCCATTTGGCTTTGGCATGGCTTGATGTTTGAAATATAGCTGTTGGTTCCCCATCTCCTTAGCAGTTCCAGGATAATTTAAGGGGTCTACCTTTCGGAGGCCAAACAAAACAAGCAAATCATGACAACAAATCAGAAAAACACACACCTGATGACTTCACTATATTGAGAGATCTTTTTAAGCAGTTAGTAAAAAGCAGAATTTGTTTAGAGACCCCTTTTACAAATCATTTGACAGTTAGAAACAAATTTTCTATTTATTAGGTAAGCAGAAAGAAAAAAAAATTAATTTGTAAGATCACTGATTCCAACTCTGGACAGCAGTAGGTTAAGAAATCCTCATGCCGAGTCAGGAGCTGGAGACGTACAAGCTGTATGGTGTATAATAAAGAGTAAATAAGACTGGTCATGTGTCCTGCTGGGGTAAGTGCCCCTTTGAGAGGAACATCACGGTTGTGCGTTTGCCTTCTTCTACACACCCACAAGTAAAGTGGGAAGCAATCTTCTGGGACTGAGACTGGAGGCAAAACCAAAGTACAATGTGATAGTTACCTCTAAGGACTGAAGGGAAACTGAGGTCTTCTGAGGGGAGACAACAGGTCATGGGTAATACCATAAAATACAGTATTTCAAGAGCGAGGACTGATTATTGATACAGAACGTAAGATGGTGGTGGCGTTACAATTGAAGGTTGAGGTCGGTCAGACTAGAAAGAACTTACTGAAAAATAGGCTCAAATACCTAAGTTTTTAAAATCAGTACAGACGTGGTTGGGGCCTTTACAGAGAGGAAATAAATAGCTGAATAGTAACTTCTCTTGGAATTTTGCATCTAATAGTATATGACATTACTTCTTTTCCCATCTTTTGTCTCTTGATTGGCTACTTCAATAGTTTATTATTTAGAAGAAGGACGCTGGTATGCTTATTTTCCATGTGATGTCTAGCAACTAACATAATTATTCTGTGTCTTCCAAAATGTCACCTGTGATACAGAAGTAGGATAAATGTAATTTTTTACACAGAGCAGAATCCAACGCACCTGAATACAACATTTTTCATGTAAGACGCTTCATGCTCACTAACAAACTCTTATTTTACAGAAGCCCAAAAGTAAGGCTAAAAGGGCTCAGATATCATTTATATTAAGAATAAACAAGCCCAAGGGAAACAATAGTTTGACATTAAAAGACAAAAGGGGAGGATAAGCATGACAATTGCTTACCAGAAGTTACAAATTTGGAAGACAGAACAAACCTACTTACAGAATCATAGGATCATAGAATCGTTTAGGTTGGAAAAGACCTTTAAGATCATCAGGTCCAACTGTAAACCTAGCATGGCCAAGTCCACCACTAAACCATGTCCCTAAGCACCACATCTACATGTCTTAAATACCTCCAGGGATGAGGACTCCACCACTTCCCTGGGCAGCCTGGTCCAGTGACTGACAACCCTTTTGGTGAATAAATTCTTCCAATCAATATCCAACCTAAACCTCCTCTGGTGCAACATGAGGCCATTTCCTCTTGTCCTATCACTGGTTACTTGGGAGAAGAGGCCAACCCCCACCTGGCTACACCCTCCTTTCAGGTCCTTGTAGAGATCGATCAGGTCTCCCCTCAGCCTCCTCTTCTCCAGACCAAACCCCCCCAGCTCCCTCAGCTGCTCCCCACCAGACTTGTGCTCCAGACCCTTCACCACCTTCGTTGCCCTTCTCTGGACATAACTTACCATACGTATGAAGGAGATTGTGTAGGGTTGCCTAATCAAGCACTCAGGGTGTGATCAATCTAGATTTTTTCCCAAAATATTTCGTGTCATAGCTATACAAGCAGCTGAAGAGGTGAGCTAAATCACAGCACCCTTGTGTTCCCCTTGGTGCCTTTGTGTGAAGCCTCGATTGGTTTCTGTGTTGTATGAGGTATATGCATAGATGTGATGTAAGGATGAACAATACGGGAAGTGCCAGTGAAAGAGTAGGAGCAATGGTAGATGTTTATACAATTGGGTTTTACTGAAATTTTCTAGGTGCAGTGAGTCTTGTACTTCATTAAGTTTTCTGGACCAAATTCAAGACTAAGTTATGCACTTTAGTACCTTATTGAACTCAACAGGCATATGGGGGCTGAAGTCAGCATTAACTATAGCCATCTGTTATTTTGTCATGCCATACTCAATTATTTTTATTTAGCTCTTTCAGTCATCCAAAATAAAACTGTCAAAGTTGTCAAGAACTCTAAGAAATGAAACCTCTGAGCTGCTGCTCTGAGATTTTTAATACTTCTTCCGATACAGATCCTTGTGCCTTAAAAATCCTACCAGAAGCACATTTGGTCTGATAGTTTCATAGGACATGATCCAAAGGCTTGTGGATAGTTAGTAGAATAGATAACTGCAACGAATTCATCATTTGTCTGCATAGATCTTGCAATAGTATATTCAATAGTACAGATATTAAAAACACACATTTCATTAGATACCTGCTTGTAGTGTTCACACAGTAATATCTTACTGTAGTGCATTCACATGTACAAAAATGTAATTAAAAATGCTTTGGGTCTTAAATTAGAGAATTTTTGAAACCGGTGGTAATACTCGGTACAGTCCTTCATGATTTTCTTCCCTCGGAGCTAAGGTAGCAGGCTGTTTCATGGGAATTTTCCCCATGTGTGAGAGGCTCATGGAACCACTACAGGTTTCTCTTTGTCAAAGTGGTCGGGAAGAAAGACATTTAACTTTCTGGGGCATGTTGAATAGCTGAATGGATCATTTAATTTATTGAACTTCATTTGATTACAGCTGTTGAGAACAGAGTTTTCTCATGTTTCTGTGATAAAACAAAGCATTTAGAACTTTCTAAGGATGACTAGAAAGCTTTTTTTGGCATTGTGAATTGTGGGTTATTCTTGATATTTTTATTTATTAACTTATTTTTCAAAAGATCTTTTGAATTTTGAAATATTTTGAGATAGAAGAATCATACTGGTTTGAAAATGCCAAATGACATTTTTAACTAACTTTAAAAAAAGAAGTTTCTTTGAGCAAGCTATTTGCCCTTTCCAATGTAAATTTTTCTTAGAAAGTTCCCATAGCATCCCATTTCAGCTCTTGGTCCACAGGAGAAATTTCTTTTCTTGGCTTCAGCTGAATCCCAACTAATCTTGTCTCCATAATCACCCAAGGTGGAAGGGACACCCCAATACAAGATTCAGCATTTCTACCAAAGGAAATGCCCCACACTTTCCCTATCCTACTTAAAAAATTTTGAAACTGGGACAGAAAATTGATTAAATTGTTGACAGATACAAAGATCTAGAGGTGCTGGAGATCAGTTACAGCACGGTAGGATTGCTAGATTCCATTCTTAAAATATCTTGGTATAGAATTAAGAAAAATGAACAGTCAAGTCAGAGGAGTTGCTGCACCCCAAAAGAAGTTTCTGTTTTTTCTGGGAAGGAACACTGAAGAAATGAAGTTCGTAAGAGGAGCTGCTCCACTTGAAGGAGAGAGCTTCTGTCTCCACTGTTTTGTTGGAAGGAGAATAAGAGCAAACACTTGGAAAAGGCAGATTTCCCCTGAAGGTGATCCATACTATTCAAAAGCAAGCAGAGCCCAGTTTGCTATCTCCATTATTCACCTTTTGCTGGGATTATTCAGTTTCTCACTTCTATTTGAGAGGAAAGTCAAGAAGTCCTTTCAGGCAAGAGCCCTGTAGAACCAGTCGAAACTATCTATCTCAATCTCCTTCCAGATGGATTTTTAAAACGAGACACATTTCTCACCGATTTCTCAATGTATCTCACTTCATCTCTCTGGCACACATGGAATCAGGATGTGTCGTGATAGCATTGGCATATCTTCTGGACTTCAAGGTTCCTCCTGAGTTGCCACAGGTTTCTGTGTCTTGTCTCTTGGCAAGCAGAGAGAAGGGAAGAAATCGAGCAGGCTTCCCGTCAACTTCTTAATTCAGAAACTGTCACCAAACTGCTTGCATAAATTCCATGATGATACAGTTTCAGCATCAGGGGTCTTAAATTGTTCAGCTCTAATCCCACATGCCCAGTCATACTGGAAAGTGTTGTTTAGACACTCTGTCTTTGGAAGACTCATGGTGTTTTAAGTTTTTTGTAAAAAACAAAAAAACCACAAACAAAAAAACCCAAGATGTTATTAACTTTTATAAAAAATGGGCATTTTATTAGCAAGGTTTTGAATTCTGTATACCTTATGAAGTATTCATTTTCTAATCACCATTAAAGCATGTAATCCTCATAAGGGTGTTTATAATCATGCAAATTAACCTGCATTTAATTAAGAGGGTTGGTGTTATGGGATTATAAGATTTGAGAGGTGTCCAAAAGAGCAAATTTATTTCCTAATGTAACTTTAAAGTTTTTTCATCTTAAAGGTCAGGGGAGAGATAGACTGTGTAAAGTGAAAAAGGAGATCTAAGTCTCAATCCCAAGCTGAAAGTTTGAATTAAACGTGTCTTTGTATGGCTAATTTAAACTGGTTTCTTCTTCAAAGAAGGTTTGAAGTTCCTGAAAGTAACTTAGGTGACTTGTGGTAAATGCAAATTCCAGTGTTTCTTTTGTACAGTTCATCGTCATTGAGGGTATCTTAAATTCGTTCATCTTTCTTCTGGTGGGACTATTTGTAGTGACTTGTGGTAAATGCAAATTCCAATGTTTCTTTTGTACAGTTCATCGTCGTTGAGGGTATCTTAAATTTGTTCATCTTTCTTCTGGTGGGACTATTTGTGAATATGATGCTTGCATATTAAGTTAATATCTAATCTATTCAGTCTTTTCTAATTTCTAAACAAGGATTACTTGTGATGCTTGCGTATTAAGTTAATATCTAATCTATTCAATCTTTTCTAATTTCTAAACAAGGATTACTTATGTCTGCTGCACCATCAGTCTCATGTCTTTGGTATATTTTATCTTTGCTGATATATGTCAAAGGATGGACTTGGTTATGTTAGTAATTTGGGTGCGTGGATTAGGTGGTCTTCATCATCTTGTTTAGATTTTCAGGAGGTGAGTGCTCTCAAAAATAAAAATATCCAAACTGCTTTCCCATTTTACTTCTGCATTTTCTACTGAAACAAACCTCTTTTTTTTAACCAGTGTGCTAGAGGAGAAGCTTAACTGCCTTAAGATCAGTCTTAATTGGAAGAGTTCAAACTTCTCCTTCTTTTGCTGTTAGGAATATGAGAACAACATATTTTGTAGGACTGGGCCTGTCCACTGCTAGTGTGGAAAAACACTTGAATTATGAGACTCTCTGTCAGGTGATATGATCCCGTATAGTAATGAGAGATTTTCCATAATACCCCTTGGCAGACAAATCAAGGGTGAGTCATTAGCCCCAACTTTAACGTATAAGGTGTCAGAGGTGACAAGACATCTGGGAAAGGGACAAGAGATCTGTAAGAATTCCTGAGAATGGCAAATTCAAGTGGAAATGAAAGTTTTCAACCTAGGTGATATCGGTGGCAGTTACAATTCCTAAGAAGGGCAGAGCCCTGGGAACAGGGCGAATCTAAAAGTATGGCCTTTGTGCTGCATAGTATGTACATAAAAAAGTTCACTAAATTTTATCAAAACCTTTCAAAAGTTAGCTAGTTCTGCTTTAATCCTAGCTTTTGTTTGCCCTGTTTTTAATCCTGTTAATTAGAGCTTGCATATTTCCAAGTAACTCGTTTCCAGATCATTAAGGCTGCTGCCAAAATTGCATTGTTCATTAAATTCTCTGTAATATTAGCTCTTCTTAGCAGTTCTAATATAAATAAAATTCTTGCCAGATATTTTGGGGAGAGAGAAAATACTAATACTTGGCACATCTGTACCTTTCACAGTGTTTTTTACAGACATTCGTTTGCAGATACTAGCTGGACTAGACTGCTTTGTACCTCTCAGATGGATTATGGAAATTCAGGGATCACAATAGAGGTGCTTGCAGAGTCGAAAGCTCGGTCTTGTGGGAGGTGGACAATTGCATACCTTTGAAATGGGAATACTTGGGAGTTTGTATTCTTCAAACCACTGCTAATAATTCAGTAGGTGTTTAACACTGCAGTTGCAATCCAGCAGGTGTTGTATTTGTATTCGCAAAACAATTCCAGTTCCTCAGCTCGTGTAACCATATCCTTTAAAATTAAGTCTGTTCCTACCTGTAGTATATTCTTTATGCATTTTCCTGTGTAGGACTGGACTGATAATTAAGTGACGTCTAACAAAATTGCAGGAAATAAATTACTCCAGTAGCAGAAGTCTGCTTGTATGAAATCATTATACAAACAAATTAATAGCGATACAGAATCTTATCATTACTTTATGTCGTTTGCTGATGTATGCGTAATGCATTTCTTTTTTACATACCACAGAATGCTTATAAAGAGTAAGTAGATGATCGTAATCAAAACAATGATAAATCTCACACTAATATCTGCTGCTTTCATTCAAAGGCACCCTGAAGCACTTTGCAGACTGTTATATATAGGAAAGGAAATTAGAAATAGAAAATTACACTGAGATTTCATCAATATCTCCTGGTAATAATTACAGGATTTGATCAGGTTCATTCATCTCCCATTTGGCTATTAATAGGAATATGACACACTCTGAATTCAATCTTTATTCTCTTAAGGGGATTTTCTTTGGTGAGGAAAAACTTCAGAGACTTTCTCCACCCTCTTAATGTGCAAAGTCTTTAAATACCGGCAGAAGCATTATCACTTGCAGGAATTGAGTGTTCCAGCTGCGATTATTTCTAAGTGTGTAGTACAAAGGCAAGCATTATAATCAGGCTTTGGTTTATAACTTTTTTGACTTTTTCAGCACTGATTAGTATGTCCAGAGGAGCTACAAGTACCTTAGAAGAACATAACAGAATTCGTAATAAGTCTCTTGAGTGTATTTGTCTTTTTGGTGCACGCGTGGGCCAAAAGCTATCATTATCCCGTTTGTGTTAAGAGCAAAGGAACTACGCAGGTTCAGCTGGAGAAAAGACAACGCACTTCTCTCGACCCTTAGTCCAGTACTCCCAGCCCTCGATAGCTTCCATGCAGGGGAGAATGCATTTCCCACAATGATGAGACAAGTAAGCAATTATCGGAAAATAAGGCTATTTCTGAAAATAACATTTATTTTTATTGTCATGGCAACAGCTTTTAAGTGACCATATCACTAAATGCATAAATAAAATATTAAAATGAGTAGAAATATGGTAGGTAAAGAGGGAGCAAATTGTTACTGCTCCTTTTTATTTCCTTCAAAGGAGGTGAAAGCTATTGGTGACGGGAAGAGGGCTGCCCTTTCACATCCTTATTTGGAGCTGAAATATTAGCTCTTTTTGCGAGAGGGGAAGGAAAGAAGAGAAATGCCGATAGTTTTCTTTTTACTGCTCTTTGAAGAATTCTTTATTTTAAATAGACGTGTCCATCTTCAAAGCATTCTTTGAAAGAGTAACAATCAGCAGAGAAAGCCAGTCTCAGAGGAAACTCTCAGAAAGAGGAAAGCGATGACCTACATTTATCCTCAATTAGAAGGGAGTGGGTCCCATGGATACAGGTCTTCAGCGGAGATGGAAGATTAGGTCTACATACCTGGCTTTGTTATTCGCTCTTTTCTTTCTTAAAGGGAAAATCCTTTCATCTCCCTTTTCTTGTATCACCTGTCTCCAAATTGATGAATACGATGCCTTTGTAAAGGGCATTGCAATCAGTGGATGAAAAGCGGTATGCCAACCTCGCACAGTCTGCCGAAGCAGCCTGAGAGGGTTACTCCTCTCCATTTTCCTTCCTTTCTAGCAATCCCCTGTAGCAACCTCACCAACATAGCACCTGGGGTAGCTGAGTCCAACCGGAGAGGGTTCTTGATTTCAGCAATACAAAGGGCCCACGGAGAAAGGCAAGTGCTCTGAAGGGGAAGAACATACAGATTAAGGAAAACAGTCATCTACTATTTGAAAAGCTCCAGTAATTAAATCTCTAATTACTCTCTTCATCACAGAGAACAGACATGAGTTCCAATGAGCTGTCATTCGAAAATGCGATAGTTATTTTCTTAATTACTTTAGTTGTGCATCTTTCAAAAAGAATGTTTTGCCTTCCGTCTCTTCAGAAGGACCCAGTGAGGGTGATGACTTGAGATGCTACTGGAAAATACTACTGTGCTCCTGGAGAACTCCGAGCGTTACCACAGATCATGCAGATCCCTGCTGTGCTTCCCAGTTGTTAGCAATCTAATGAGTCAGATCATGGAGTCATCCAAGTTAGAGATGAAAAAGATTTTGAGTTTCCTGAAATCCTCACAAGTTCCCAGTTATAGTCACTGTGCACTTCAGTAGCTTTTCCAGATCCTACATTCATCCTTCATCCTATGGTATTTTTGAACAAAGGACTTGATTTTTAGATCAAAAAGTTGCTTGCTTTAGGTACTCAATTACATGGTAAGGTACAGCTAAAAAGAAAGAGAAAAAAAAAAAAGATAAATAGATGCATTTATTTTGCTTCCTCTTACTTTCTTTTGTGTCAAAAAGTATAGTCCTAGCACTATGTATAGTGCATTTTTTCCTTCACGGAAATTTTTGACCTTCCATGTGTTTGCATAAAAAAAAAAGAAGAAAAGAAAAAGAGCCCCAGAGATAAGGTACCTAATTAAATTTGGTTTATTTTATTTTCTATTTGGAACAAACTGCATTCAACATGCCAGCTGGATTCAGCTCTTGAAATGATAAAGGAAAAATGTTGTAACGGTGCATAGTGATTTGGTCTAGGCAGGAAGAAGGTGCCAGGTTACTCACTGCAGTTGAAATGAGGAGCTTTTAGACATGACTATAAATTGAATTTTAGTGATCTTGCTAACTTAAGCGGGGTTTGAGCTGTATTGTCGTGATTAGATTCACAAGTTTAGATTTTTTGGAGTTAGGCACTTAGTGCTAGAAATGACAGGACTGAGATGACAAGCCTTTTCAGATAATTAGTCTTTAATTTCTTTTTTATTATAATACTAAAAATGTTAAATATAAAAGAAGCCCTCTTTCCTTGGTATGCAGAGGTCATGTCGTCAGGATAGTAACTGGCAGCAACTACAGCAAAAAAGATACACTTCTAGGAAGCATTTAGATTTTTTTTCCCCTCTCAGAAGACATCAGCAAGGAGATCAACAGCAAAATGGTACCCACTGGTATGGAGCTGGTTGGTCTGGAAAGCAGAGAGACCCACACAAGCCCAGCTGGGTCCAGGACCGGCCACAAAGCAAGCTGCTACTCTGACTGTGTGCCTGGGTGACAGTAGCTGCTATCCATCTGTTTTCCAGTAAATGGGCAGCATTATTGCTCAAACTGATGTCGTTTGAGACAGGTTTTTAGGCGGTAACACTGTACTGTTGGCATTGTTGCATACCTATTCTTTTGGTGCTCAGTTCGTTGAACAGTAATAATGATCGAGGAAATGATTTTAATATATTTCACAACTGCTTTCTTTTTCTCTCTAATTCAGGAGAAAAGACACTGGGATGTTGTCATACAAAGAGCACCTACCAGTGAGTCAGGTAGTGGTTGGAGACGTTGACCGGCCTGGGTCTGAAGCCAAGATATCTGTGGGTCCCGTGCGTTGTCAAGGAGATCGTAAGTTGGCTGGTTTTCTTCCACTTACTCCTGGATAGAAAGCAAACTAAATTAGAAATTGGTAACTCTGTAGGCACCCCGTGCAAATTTAGAGAAGTAGCTGTCTATGTAAAGACTTTTTTCTGTGAAAGCATGATGTGATTTGAGAAATTTTGTCTATGAAATAATAGAGATATGCACATATGCACAAATATATGTGCACCTATAATGGCTCATCTTTGCATTTAAAGTATCGATATTTGTCTTGATTTTATGGTAAATGTGACAACTGATTATTCAACGAAGTGTATGTAGATATAAGCAGTAATACAGATTGCATAAGAACATCTCTCAACATCTGTGCTTCTGTTGAGCGCTCTTGTCAGTGTCATTATCGTTGCTATGCATATCACCCTCAACTATGTTTATGGGATATAAATAGTAGCATGATGGCAAAACTTATGGCTGTAAACTCTGTTTACAGGTGTATAAAGTTTGAGAAGATTGTTATCAAGCGTTAACCATACCAGGGCTAGACGTTTCCATGTAAAACATTGGGAGTTTTCTGTAGCAGTCTCTGATTTCCAGGCTGAGTGCTGACAGGAGGTGCAGATCCTCCAACCTGATCAGCAGGTGATAGGGGAAATCAGTGTAACAGGTAAATTCCTACTTCACACACACACACACACAAGTTGAGATGCAGTGAGGAGGATTGTATTCTTCCTTCGATCTGTTTTATATTTCAGAAGGTGAAATTCACCACTGAAGGCAGAGCAACTGCTTACCGCCCTTTTAAATCACACTGCAAAAACTTAAACTCTGGGCCGTTGGCACACACGTTGTATTTGTCCTCTGTATTTGAAGGCCATTCTGTTACAAGAGGCGCAGTAAGGAAAGGTTGCCTGATTTAATTTACAATAACTAATGTTTGCCTGGTCTATAAGGAATACAAAATGCATCCTCGGGTGCTGGTACTGTAAGTCAACCTAAGAGATTGCAGGGATGTAGAATATTGCATGGGTGGGCGTAGGACATGCAGGTTGAACGACCTTGTGGCAGGAGATGGAGTACGGTTTGTCCTTCCTCCTCTTCCCCTTTACAGCTCCGTGCTTTCCGTCTGCGTGTTTCTAAGTACTTCTCAAAGGAGGTCAGTATCATTATCCCTGCCTTAAGCTAAAGTAATTAGTCCCAACGGAGAGGAAATGGCAGACTTGGAGTCAAGCAGCTGGACAAGTACAAAAGAGAGTTCTCTGGGGCCCAGCCCGGTACCTCAAAACCCTAGGCCGTTGCTCCGTGGTACAGCTGCATGGGCTTAGCCTCTTTTTCCGTTCGTGGTCTTTCTGGGTTGCGCAAATGGTCCTCCTGGCTTTTGTTAATTAATCTGATGCCTAACGAGCAGAAACAAATATCATGGGATGTTTGCAAACTTTCACATCACGTATTTGGTGCTTGTTATTTATGGTGTTTGACTAATCCCAGGTCCGTTTGTGTTTGTTTCTCAGCTGTGTTTGACAAATGCTTTTGTAATAGGCTCTTACAACTGATGAGTAAGAAATAATGAAGAGCATCTTTCTTGCACCGTATTCCTCATCTCCTGAATCTGAATGCTGCTAGAAATATCAGTCTCTAAAGTGTGAGCTATTTCTAAATATTAGTAGAAATGAAACCTCATTTGAGCAGACAGTAGCCTTTATTAGAGTGTGACTGAGTGACACAGCCATGTGGGAAACTGAGCGGGTGTATTCCTAACATCCTGCTTAATTGAATTTTCTGATATGATTTGTAGTTTTAAAAAAACTTTACCTATGAATAAATTTGAATTTATTTCCATGACCATATATTATTGTCAAAAAGCTGGTAGAAATTTTCTCACAGGAGATAACATAAACCAGTCCTTTACAGTTAGTAAAAGTTCCCATTTTATATTCCCAGTGCATTTACTAAGCATTCTCCTTTGTATTCTCTCTTGACCGTATACAACAGCCGCTGTGCCCCAGACCAGTACTGTCTCACCATGGATTAGAGCTTGTGGAAAACAAGATTTCTGTCCTGGGGAAAATTCCAAAATTTCAAAGTGTGCCTTTGTTCCAAAGGGAAGAAAGATCCAAAGTGCTGAATTTAAAAAAATAATCTATTTTTGGTGTATTACATGCGTCAAAACCAATATGATTAACACTAAAGATGTTGACTCTCACCACTGCACAAGAAGTTCAGTTGCATGTGTTTTGTATGTAGTTATTAGATAATTTTCAAAGGTGGTAAATGAAATTCAGTTAGAGGTATGAAGACTGGGAAAGAAATACCGATTTTTGATCTGATTGGAAGGAAGGTGGAAAAGGTAAGAGTGCCTAACCAGTCCAATAAAAACGTACCTATTTAGAAGGATTTCTCACTGTGGTTGTAGAGCCTGCCAGTACTGTGACAACTTACCTCGTATTGCCCTGAGAGTTGTCCATGGCATGTGAGGTATCAACTCACAGCCCAGTGATATTTTGGAGCAGATGAAGGGCCGTTTTCTCACACCAGAATTACAGTATAATTTACCACACACTTCCTAGCCACTTCTGTGTGACATCCAGAGATGCTGACGTGTGCCCTAGGCCCAACCACAGCTGTACCTGAGAAATGTAAGAGTACAGCAGACCTGCTGGCCTTTGCAGTCCGTAAGAACAGACAGCTGAAAGCTTGCTATTTAGGGGTAAGGAGGATTAAAGAAAGCAAAGATAGGTAGTGTCTGATGCAGTTCCCTTCTTCCCATGCCCATCAAATTCTTGAAGAATCCATTAATCAACTGGGGCCTGTCACAGAGGCACACCAAAATCAAACCGGATGGATGGCAAACTCAAAGGGGAATTTATTTTCCTGACCGCAGTTGTTTAACTGATGATAAACCAAGGATAAAATGTGTTCTTATTCAAAATTACTTTGTGCTCCAATAAAAATTTAGTAAACCACAGGGTCAGGTTACCAAGTGGAATTTAATTACTACACAGTCGACTCAGGGGATTCCCAAGCTTTGGAATGGTGATTCAAAATGGGCAATCACTCACCTATAAGATGAGGACTCTCAACCTCAAGGACTTTCCTTAGCTGGTGTCCCAAACGAAGGGGAGAGTCCCCAGCTGCAGACCCACTGCTCTGAGGAGGGGACCTGCTCAAAATGGCCTCCCCGCAGGGCCCCATTTATACCCTAGGTCAGATCTGATCTATAGTCTTATACGGTCAGTGGTCTAGAAACTTCTCTCGACCAAGGCGTTTCATTGACTAAGGGCCCTGTGTGTCAACTGAGGGGCCCCGCCTTTCCTGTCCCCAGCTTGAGGTGTGTACGTGACCACAGACACCACGCGTGGTCTGCCCGTCAAGAAGTTTCTGGTGTTGTGGGTGGGGGGCGGGGGGAATGTGCCTGCCACAGGGCCGCAACAATTAACCGTTCCTACACTATTGACTGACCAAAGTAAATCTGAAAATCGTTCTTCTCAATGCCATTTGTCTGACACGAAGCAAGGAACTTTAGGAATGTAGTACACATTGCAGAATTGTAATTGTTCTCCTGTTGCAAAAATCGCTAGCGTCTTCTTTGAGAAATATAGATTTTATTTTGGTTCCAGCAATGACAATTTCATTTTTTGTTCCCCTGATTTATGGCCTGATTAAGGCTGCTCTGGGCAAGCTTGGATGGCGGCTATGGTTGGAAATAAAATCAGACAACTTGGCCATGCATGATTATCTGTCTTTGTGTTCCAGAAGTATTTTTCATATTTAACTGCACCTCACAAAACACTATTTGCATCCTGAAAAGTAGTCAGCAAAAAGGACTTTTATTACCCCTCTAAAGATCTGCTTAAGCTGCTGCGTTCTACCAGAATGATGAAGACTCATCTGGTTGTTGTGGCAAAAATCCCATAAATCTTGCCTTGGGCCTGTGCTGTACCTTGGATAAAATATCCAGAATGTTTCTTTTCCATTTCCTATTTTAGTGTTGAGGAGTGCTTTCTAAATATTTCATGATTTTTCTAAGTGGTGACCTACCAGGAGAGCTGACTTATCCAATTGTACAGAGAACAGGTGCATAACCAGGATATGGATTCGGTGGGGTTTTTGGCACTGTGTTTCATTCAAAGGTCAAGCAAGGGTTTTGAGCAAATGTCAAGCCTACCTGGACTTAAAGCAAAGCTGTCCTTCCTGGCCACATCTGTATAAGTGTTATACTTAGAGAATGGCAACGGCAGTTTATCAGCAGATTCTCAAGATCCTCTAAGCAGAATTGGAATTAAAAATGGAAACAGGAAGACCCATATCTGTATAACTTTGACATTCACCAGTCCTGAGACTCCATAGTAATATTAGATAAGGAAACTACTCTTGTTTTTCTTAAGTAAATGTGTTCTGTGCTGGATCTAGAAAAAAGGCCCATGTAGAACCACTAATTAATCAGCTTTACTCTTTAAGTATCTTTGAGGCACTCATTAAAATCCCTTTACAGACCTATTACAGTCATTGTACTAATACTAATGCAGTAGCACCTGGACTCCTCAGCCTTGTGGCATTTGGCCTTGTCCAACAAGTAATAGAAAGACCTTGTCCATCTCTTTATGTCATCCCACTGTAATGGAAAGGGGCACCTTGAGCCTTCTCCCTATAGAGAAGGACGCAAGTATGTGAGATTTTTTTTTTCTGTCTAAGCTCAGCCTGAGGTGGTAGATCAAGGCTGCGAAAGTGAATCTGGTAATTTCTTCAGAAACCAAACTGAAGAGCTTAGCTTACTATGTTGGGACTATTGCTACAGAGATTTCATCAATAATCATATTGAATCAAAATTACTTTTGTGACTTTTGGCGCCTTTTCAGGACTTTCTTTTCATTTCCCTTAGGAAAATACTGGTGTTCTCAAAGCTCCTATATTTGTAACCTGTTAAGAGTATCCTTTTCCCAAGGACTTCCAAGGATTTTGATTTGAGTCTGCTCTTTTTAAGCCCAGAGGGGAACAGCCTGACTATTCTGCTCTAGATTTGCCTTTCTCCTTGAGTCTGTTTTCCTTTTGTCCCATTTCTGCTAAAGCAAAGATACAATTTAAGGGGGAGATGTTTTTTTACCCAGCTCAGATTTATGTTTTTTCCATCTCCTCCGGTGTGCAGTTTTTACTCTCCCAGTAAGACTTTGATTTCTGAGCCATGAATCATTTTTTGTGTTTTACTTCTGTTATCTTTAATCTTCAAAATGTGGAGGAGGAAGCAGCTGCATTGACTGTGGTTCTCTCTAAGCTAAGTTTTCATGAAGACCAGTGTCAGCACTGTTCATGTAGGGTTTGCAGTGACAGACAAAAAAAGTCTTCTTGACAGATGACAGAAATTGAGGAAGAAATCAAAACTTGCTTCTTACGTCAGCGCATTGATTTTGTTTGTGCATGTGTGCGTGTGACTCTGCGTGTGTGTTCTCAGGAGAAGTACACCTTGAGTTCTTCTATGCAGTGATTTTGAGCATGGCTCATCGTTACTCCTTTCATGACTTGATGCTTTATTTCTTTCACTTCAGAATATCGCTTTTGGCTTTACTCTTGTACTGCCTTTTAGAATGTTCCAGTAGAGTTGGCTTATTTAATCAGACGGTGACGCGGACATGGGCATTTTTTGTGATTCTGGGTTTGTATTAAAATCACTCCGTAGATATCTAAACCAGTCAACCAGTGCCAGGGTCAGTGCTTACAGGCTGATATCCTTGGTAAGGTGTGGCTTTGTATTCCTTAAGTACTTCTTATGCATCCCATGGGCAGGTTGGTGACTCAGAACTGTTACTTGTCATGAAAAAGAAATTTACAGTTTCATATGCATGCTTAGTCCATTTTCATTACATTCCAAATTGAGGACACTTTCAACATCTTGAACTTGTTTTTCAATGGTACCACCTGAGTTTCAGAAAAAAATAACACTGCCTTACAGCGCAGTTTTCAGTTACACGTTAAACCTATGAACAAGGTCAGTTCCCTAGTAGGATACGCAATGTGTTGACTCAGTCAGACCAGAAGTGATGTTACTGTTACGTACGTAGCTAAGGTAAGCTGGAGAGTATCACAGTAAAAAAACCAGTCTGAATTGGTAAAAGATCCAACTGGAATTTCAGGAGAAGAGATTTATTCCCACTGTAGCTTAGACAACATTCCAGTAATATAGTGACTTGTCTTACAGGTTACTGGAAAGGAAAACACTGTATCGATTGAAAATTAACATCAATGATACTTCCCCCCTAAAAAAAAAATAATCAAGCCTGAGTGCTTGCAGCTGGCCTCTTAAATGTATAATTAAATGTGAAAAATACAAAAATCTGGTTTTTTAAACTTCTGAAGCAATGATTCCGCTGAAAGCTTGTGTGATGGGATTACATATCTGAAATTCAGGCAATTGCTATTTGAGGTGTTAATTACTTCTCTGCTGCTCAGGTTATAAAACTGATCAAAATCTCCAGATTTTTCTACATTTCCCTATTTTTTGCTTGTATTGCTAGATGTATCTATATACATTTAATTTTTATGGATTTTTTATGAGTTTCCAATCAATTGTAATAAGTTCAGTACAGGTCAAAACTTGATCCATCTAAGAGTTTAACTTTTTTCCCCAGTAACCGTAGCTGCCTTTAGTAAACATAAAAATGTGTCTGCTGAATTTCCACAGCTATTACCCCCGCATGTCTTTCTCTATTGCACTGGATTATACATTATGCGATTGAAGTGGATTACAGATTCGCCCAAAGAAGATCAGGACATTGTGCTCACTGTTTAACACGGTCATTCTGATGCTACCAGCAAAAGAGGAGAAAGAAAAGTTTCCTTTCAATAAAAGCAGCCTGACAACCAAGAAGTACTATGTCAGGCTCATTTGGTTTTTTCAGTGGATTTTGTTGAAGGTGATAAAATAAGTGTCCACTTAGGATTTGGGTAGGGATCATCCAGTTCAGTTAATCAAATTGCTGTGATTATTCTTCATATGCCGTTGCGTTCCTCAGAGACCCAAGAGAAAAAAATGACCCACTAGGTCATCTTTCTAAAACTTTCTAAGTAAACAGCTCCACTCTTTTACAGTTGTTTAATATCTGATCTAAATAACATCATTTCCCATAGTTAAATCTCTTGCTCTTCACCTTTAACCCTGTTTCATACTGTATAATTTGCTTTTATTGTTAAGTTTAACTAGAATTTTTTTTCGTATTTGTGCAGAAATGTTTTCTCTAACGAGCAGTGCTGGAATGCCCTCCTGCAGGGCCGTTATGTTTCTGAGAGAACTCTTCCTTTGTTCACCTCCCAGGAAATCTCAGACCGTGGACGGTTGTCTCATAACAAGTCCAGGCCATTTCTGGCCGTGTGAATAAAACTTTGCCTGTCCTGAAAACAGGAGCTGGAAAAACCTCCATTGTTCACATGAGTTTAGGGCATTTCTCTCTCACATTGGAATATGCAGAGGTTTAAAGGTGGACATAAGGTAGAGTATGTCCTCTCATGGCTTCTCTTACACATGTTCTCATATCCTTCCTAAGCAGCAAAGTGCTCCGAGTGCTGGCTTTTTGGCTGGTCGTTTTGTCATCCTTTTTCTCTGATGATTCTCTGATGTCGTAAATCAAAAACCTTTGAGTTTAATTTATAACTTACTGTTATATAAGTTATCAACCAGATAAGCTCCACCTTAGGTGGTCCATGCTGAACAGTACCAAAATGAGAAGACCTAATGTCTCTGGAATTGCAAATCAGCTTGGAGTTGTCTTGAGGTTTGGGGGGTGGTAGGCAGTGTGAACAGCGTTTGAACATGTATGGCTGAAATTATTTGAGTTCCAAAAAATATTTTCTTTCTTCATGATAATACTTAATCTGAACTAATCATTCTAGATTCTTTTCTCCTACGCCTTTGCGTTTGTACAACAGAAGACATTTTGGCCTGAAAAACTGGGAGGAAATAGTCTCTAGAGCACTGTAAGGTTCATTGGGAGCTCTTTCTGAATGTAAGGTTCCTTTTATATAATCTCAAAAATCCAACAAGGAATTGGTAAGATTAATGGTTTCTGTGTTCATGCACTCATTATAAGCTGTCAACATTTCTACTTTAAGACACCTTTTTCTGAGGTTTATAATATGGCCATAAATTTCTCTTCAAACTTTGCATACAAGTGTATTCATGGAATAAAAACTTGTAAAGTGACCCAGTTTTAACATAAATCATATTGACTCATTGATCATACATGAATAGTCTCTAATGTATCCCATTCACTGTCAGATTTTGTTCTGTTTGCTTTCTGAAAGCAAACCCTACCCATGAGCGCTCCTCATCTCCTGAGCAGGAAGAAGTGCAGACCACACAAAATTTAACTGTTGTCCTAGAAGGACATGTCTTTTTATGTCTGACTGAAGCAGCAGGATGCCTGCAAATAGTGCAAGAGAATAAAGGAGAAGTAGAGTTAAATTTGTAATTTTGGCATATTGGGAAAACCACTGTCCCATACAGGTTGTGCCATATGCAAGTCAGTAATCTAAGGTTTAAAAAAAAGAAAAAGAAAACCTTTATATGGGACTGGTCTTGTTAGAACATACAGAAGAGAGGTCCTTTGAACAGCAAGCATGGACTCTTGATGTAGTTTGACCCCTTCTTTTTAATCCTTTTCAAGCTTTGCCAAGATCTGGTAGAGTCTGAGCGTTTGGTTCAGAAGAATGAGACTTACGCCACTTTTGTCCGTACCTGGTAGAGTATGAAAGTGTTATAGTCTACGCTGTCCTTTAGCGTGTATTTTCATTATGAATACAATTTACGTTGCTGGAGACTGTTGCTTAAGTAAAAGAAAGCAATGTGCTCTGAGTATCTCTTTTGAGGGGAAATATGTTTAATCCTTGTCATCTTTACTGTATACTTTCCTGCCAGTTGCTGCTTCTGTGCACTCTCTACTGTCTTTTAAAATGAATGTCACATCTGTGTCACACTTACGTTGAATTTAGGTACGAGCAATAACACAGTTCCACAATTTACATCTCCACACTTCCCAGATTCATCATGAAATGTGAACTGGATGGTGGCAGAGACATTTTACCTGGTTTAAGATAGGAATGGACCTGCCTACTATTAATTAATGCTCACATGCATTCAGTTCTACCTAAATGTGTGTTTTGGTATGAACTACAGAAGGCAGTTCATTTGAATTTCAAAGCACTAATAAATTTTACTCTCTTTATGTATTTGCTGAAGTAATGAAAACATATGGCAATCAATGCCTATGATCAATTCTCCAACCAATCGTAAAAGAAAAAAATGGTGAAACTCCATAGGGGAGTTATGGGCTTTATGTTTCAGAGATGTAGAATTCAAATGCAATTAAGAGCTAATTTTATTCAAATTCCCCTCATCATTATGATTATATTACAGGTTAATTTTATCTTCTTTAATGCAAAAAAGAAGTATCTGAAGCATTTCACGTAAAGTATTGTCTCTAATTTCCTAGGGAATTTAAGCAAGGAGTCGTTAGTCTGATAGATGACGTACAGTAGCTGTTCATATTAAACTCAAATCCTGTTAAAGTTATGCTTTAATTATAATTTCAAACATTTTACCATCTATGTGATTGTAATGCATATTAGTATCTTACCACTTACCTATAGCAAAGTAAGAAAAGCAATTGTGCATGGTACAAAATCTAAGAATGGAAAGATGAAACAATTCCCACGGTGTATAGAGACGTGATGGGAAGGAGATGTCAGTAAAGCAGTGAAGAACTAGGAGAGCTGGAGACTGAACTGGGGAATGAAAAGTTGCTGGAATCCTGTCAATTGCATGCACAAATTTATGGTCACCTTTAAATTTCACCCCGTAAACCTGAATAATCTCAGAAAGGAGGTATAAAATGGAGGAAATCGTCTGTATTCATTTTTTAGGTGGAACTCTTTCTCACTTTAATACTTTTGGCCTATGTATTCCTGCAGCACTGACTGACATTTAAAGAGCAGAAAGAACAGAAAAAGGCAAAAAATGATTGAAGGTGAGGTAGAGTGAGCTCAGTCTCGTTCATCATTATGTGGAAGTTATGCAAATTCGTTCTCATTTAGACCTAGGTAAGTGAGTGGCAGCGGGATGGAGGATATTCAGTTATAAAGGAGCTCGTCTAACCTCGCAGCACCCAGCACCTGGCACACAACACAAAGTTAACTCCGTAGCACTAAGAAAATGCCCAACCACCAAGATGGAGAAACTGATAAAGAAGAAGTTGTGGCCTCTCGATGCTCATTAAACTTGCACCACTGATCTCTGTACTAGGGAACCAAGTTACCTCTAATGATGTCTTAATACAAGATTTTAAAATAGCTGAACTTTTTCTATCCAGTGGTTGAATAAAATGGAAAGTTGGGTATGTGTTACACAATCACAGCTGCACTTCATAATGATTTCCCATCCCACAGGCTCCTCTCCCCACCCTTTAATTGTAGGGCTGAATTCTGACAGCTTCTGTTCAAAACACTCCCATCATCAAGTATTTGGTGTGTACATGACATCCCACTCGGTGCTTACCAGGATTTTCTAAGGAATGTATCCTGATCCTTCTCAAAGAAGAAGCAGCAAGTCATTCTAAATGTTTATGTAGATCTATGCTGTGGTCCCCAAAGGAACAGCTTTAGTACCTATTAACACAGGGTTGCAGAGTTGTGCTTTTTTGGCAGGTGATGAGAAGTCTGAATGGGGAAAAGGAATATAACAATAGCTGGAGAGAAGTAGAATAGGCACAATGTGAGGAATTAACCTTCTATTTCTTTCCTCTGATCTATTATTTAACTCTTTTTTTCTGACCTTTGTCTTCTACAGGAAAACTTGCAAATGTGGGGGGAAGAGGGCTAGAAAACTGTAAGGGAAATATGAAGAATTGCCTGCTTACTCCCTTTTCCATTGATGATCCCATGGAGAACTTCCACTATTGAATTTCTGGGTTTGGATATGCTGGATTCCAAATTAAAGTTGCAACCTGCGAAGTGCTATAGATTCAGTATTTAGAGAGCAGGTTTCAGAGGAAAAGTCGCGATTCCCCTTCATTCTTCCTCTTTTCTGTGCTACAACTTATGTTTTGTGAGGTGCCTACTTGATTCTTTAAGGCAAAAAAAGAAGAAATTAGAAAATGCTGATAATTTTAGTCAAGGTTTTAACTTTGAACCAGCTCAAATAGAATTAAAAGGAGATGAGTGGAAAATCCTTTACAAAATTGTATTTTTTTTGCTCATTAAAGCAATTCAAGGCAGTTCTATCCATTTACTGTTAGGAGCTTAAAGTAATCTGTACTTCGAAAGTCTTAGCCAAGCTTGCAGAATCATGAAGCTTTCACCTTTACAATATTAAGCAGCAAATTCTAACATTTTTATATGCCTGTATTTCAACTCTCGTTTGTGAAGAATCATCTGCACATCTGATTTGGTCTAATTCAGAGGAGCAATGTTTTTCATGAGAACAGCTTTCAAGGAAGCAGTTACGGAAAGAGAGGCAATAGTGACTTACAGTTTCAAAATCTTCTTTTTGGTCTTTTCTTTCACGAATCAATTTCCAACATGCACGCTGTATCTGTATTTTATTATTTACCCTTGGTTTCACGGACTCCTGCGGATGGAAAACTTTGCCTTATCACTGTAAATAGTCCTGCTTTTGAAAACTAAGGAACTAAATCAGTGTAAATCAATTATTAGCCACAGAACTCGTGTATCTGTGTCCCGTTCACTTGACTATCATGTATTTTAGATTGCTATAAGGTTAAATTTAAAACAATTTATTGTTATGAACTGTTATTGTATCTTCATATTTCAGATGCAGGCAGAAGTAATCTCGATACATAATTGGAAGGATATCTTCCAGGAAAGTTAGTGCTTCCAAAAACATGGCAGAGAGTGGATTTTCCCAAGAAATACTGTAATTTCCCATGCCAAGAGGAGAGAAAATTCTCAGAAACACTTGCTGTGCCAATACTGAAAAACATAAGAAGTCATTTGAAACGGAACACATTGGTTATCAAGCCCAATTCCCATTGATGGAAGGACATCGTTGTGACTTTGACTTTCAACATTTTACAAAAGAGCCTCTTCATCACTGTTCAATTATATTTCATCAATAAATAGGTTTTGAATGAAAAGAGGTTTTAAAATGTCCAAATCAGAGTAAAATTTTCAAAACAATCAGCTCAGTGTAGTTACATGTCATGAACAGTTTCAACAAACTTTCAGGTTCTTTCAAAATTTTCCAAAGCTTCAGTGTTTTGCAACAATGACAAGGTTTTGTTAGAAAGTATGTCACTAAATGAGATATCTGCTTCATGGAAGGGACACTCCTTGCCTTTCTTTAAATGCAAAGCTATTCCCTATGCTGAGATAAGAGACTTGTCAGCTCTCGCTTTTGTAAAGTAAAAATAAACAGTCTTGCAGTAGCTTCAGTCCTGCTTAAATTATACCGTGATTAACTGATACTCTGCCCGGCCGTATTCTGAAGTTTATCTCTGTATATCACCATGCAGAGAGCACTCTCTCCTGTTCTCCGTACGCACGCTGTATTTCAGGTGGATAATCTGATTGTTCTCCATAATACCATAAGGTAACTTTGGGATTTCATAAGGATAGTCAGTTACTAAATAAAAATATTATTATCATACAGTGCATTGCGGCTATCCTAGTCTCAGAAAATCTGTAGTAGTCCGAGATACTACCAAATAAAATTAAGATGCTTAAAGCAATAGGCAGGATTTGAGACAAATGGAAACAGACATCTGAAACTGTAAGTTGAAGAGAGAGGTGTGTCATTGTTAGCAACTTGTTAACAACTTCCCATGGCAACAAGAAAGAAACGGTGTTTTGTTGAGGTTTTGCTTTAATCCATGAACTGTTTGAACCTTTAAATAATAAAAATGCATGGAGTTTCATTATTGTAGTTCTTGCTCTTTTGAGCCCTTAGTTGACAAAATTCTTTTGCATTATACTGAAAATCTTTTCCAAAGGGTGACGGGGAGGAAAGTACCAGTTGTTCGAAGAGGACATATAGAAGCCAACAATATCAAACACAACGATAAAGCAATATTTCAAAAGCAGAGAACGTGCCACCTTCCAGTCAGAAAATCTATTGGATAATGACACAGAAAAAAAGAGCAACTTTTTATCCTGTTCTTGCAAATTGCTTTATATCCTTCTCTCCATCCAGAGCAAGATACTCAATTCTTAAAGATCATAAAATGTAAGATATTTTGCAAGTGCTTCTGAGCTCAGCTGGAAGAATAGGGCTTAGAATCATAAGTTAATTTAGGTTGGAAGGGGCCTGTGGAGGTCATTCAGTCCAATCTTCTGCTCAAAGCAGGACTAACTTCAAACCCAAATCAAGTTGCTTCGGACCTTTTCTATTTGTTTTATGAAAATTTCTGAGGATGTAGTTGCTGCCGTCTCTCTGGGCAACCTGTTCCAGTGCTTAACCACTTTAATTGTGAAAATATTTTCCTTATATCCAGTGGGAATTTTCTGTGTTGCAATTTGTGACTGTTGTCTCTTGATCTTTTGCTTTGTACCTCTGAGAAGAGCCTTGACTTGTCTTCTCTAGAACTATGTACCCATCAGGCCATGAAAGCAGCAGTTAGCTCCCCTCTGAGCCTTGCTTGGGATAAGCAAACCTGATTGCCTCAGACTCTTCTCATAGATCTCTTGCTTCAGTCCTTGAACGCTTCTTAAAAGTACAATACCTTGTGAATCAGAAGGGCAGAGATCCCACGCTGCCTGGTTCTCATGAGTCAAGATCTGTAAGTCAGGCCTTTCCTTCTCCTGCGTTGTGCAGGACAATCCAGCTGACAGATAACCACTCCTGATGCAGTAGCCCAACCGACACTGAAGATGGCTTTCCACATATGGCAATTCTGTGTGACTGCTGCCAGCCGCATAGCCAAGCAGCTGAGAGACTTCAGCGTGATTTGTTTGTGTCTGTCTAGCAATCACAAATCTATAGTGTTCAGAGGAAGGGAATATCGACAAAAAAAATAACCACAGTTCGTTCCTCATCCTCAGTAGTGTGGAAGCAATACAGTGTCTGTTGTAAACAATAATCCAATCTCTTTTTGACTTCTTGTGGGCACGCTAACGAACCAGAGACCTAAGGACATCTATCAGGAGCTGCGTTGCCTCTCTCCATCAATTCTGGAATCACTTGCGTAAACTTATCAAAATCCCATCAAAAGTATTTTAGTGTGTCATTCCTCAGGTAGATAGGAGACGACTTCTAATTTGCAATCAACACAAATTCATGTCCAATCTGTATCCTTTTGATCTTGTACCTGTACTCATCTTTTGCTTAAATACATCCTGCTTCCTAATCAGTACTTCCAAAATGTATTCATGAAGTGTCATCTTATCTCCTCTCAATGTTTCATCTAAACTAAGCTAGCCAAACTCTTCTAATTAATTTTTTTGTAAAATGTGTTCCTTTTACTAATCATCCTGATAGACTTTCCCAAGTACCAGATCCATTCTTGTATAGAAATCTGGCCATTGTCCTTCATTCCACTCAGGTTACTCAGATGCTAAAAGATAATCATTGTGCTTCTACACGGCCAAGGGTAGAATTGACCTGAAGACCACCTCAAGCGTTTCCATTCCTTTGTAATCAGCCACAGAGCTACTGCGAGGGACCCAGGGCTCGCGCTAGTGATCTCCACTCACATGCAAAAATAAATGAGCAAAACCCCAAACCAAGAGAGATCCAAAGCCAATAGGGAGTTCCATGTGTGCTTAGTGATTTATCAGGACAAAACCAAGAGAGTGTCCTGACTCCAACAAATATTTTTTGATGTTGAAAGAAAATGTAACATGTAAGGCCATCAGCCTCCATTCATACCAGCCTTATTCTGTGCAATGCCATGCATGAAAATAAGGTAATTACTCCATGATTTGCCACACAATTTTTTTTCCTCTGCCAGCTCAACATGTAAAAAGCAAAATTATTCATAAATATTCAGATGTTTCCAGAACCCACCTGCAAAATTTATTTTTCTGGGCTCCAGGGATTCTGAATTCTGCTGACTGTATTAAATATGCGTGGTAGGAAGAATGATTAGACTAGACCTTTCCCTTGAGATCTTTAGAGAAATGGAGGTTTATGCCGTGGATTTCTCTCTCCACCTTGTTCCTCGTCCCCTCTCTCCTAGTTGCGTTCCCGCTCTTGAAGAGACTTAGGGAAGTAAACATCATCACTTATCACAGAAAGCAAGCCTGGAGCCCTCCACATCTCTTCCCTTTTATTTACACATGAAGAGTCAGTAGTTCGTAGTGACTGAGCTATGATCAAGGAGCTTCCTGAAATTAAATTCATTAGTAAAACAAGAAACATTCCAGACGTGCACAGCACAGCTTGAAGTACTCAGCTGAGGAACTAATTAAAGACAGATAGCTGAGTGGGTAATGAATAAACACACATTGTAGATAGAAATAGCTAGGACAAATACACGTACTCCCTGTTATATTTGATGGGAAATTAAATTATCACGTCTAGTGAAATAAATTGAACAGTAAGAGCTCTCCTGCAGCTTTTAGGCACAGACGGTCCTTGGGGGTGAGACAGCGAAGCCATCCGAGTCCACCCTGCCTTCTCTGAACACGAGCATAGGCCTGTGTGACCCTGTGAACAAGAGGCTGTGAACGATATTTTCTTTGTGCACTCCCTTCCCTTCCCCATCGCTCCCGGTGCCTCCTCCCAGCGGGTATTTCTGTGGGCAGCCAGCAGTGTAGTACTCCTAATACCACGTCCCGCTGCCAGGGAGTACCCAGGTAGGGTAACCAAAAGGGTGATAGGAAATATCTGCCCATTAACATCAGATAGCCCCGCGGATCTTTAACTTCTCAGTTTGAAGAGTATCAGATCGTTTCTGCAAGGAGCGGATGCAAATAGCAGGGCTGCCTGTAGCTTTTAAAAGGTTTAATGGTATCTTTTTGAATTAGATTTGTAGACTACGGTATGCTGCACACCAGCCATTTCCAGAGGCTGCTTTTTGCACAGCGGTCTGTAAATGAACAGAGAAAACACTGTTCATGACATGAAGGCAGCCAAAAGAGGTATGAGCTTTGAAAACATAGATGGAGAGGAGCTCCTAGGGGAACTCAAATAGCCATTACTAGCTGAAAAACATCATTAAGCTCAAGTTAAGTTTGCTAATACTTATCACCAAACTGAAAGTTGAATTCACGGTTTTAAAAATCCCAAACACTAGGAACCTGATGATAGGATTTATGAGGATGCGTTAGAGAGAAACAACGTGGTTGAAGACAAGATGAGGAAGATTTAGTTCGCAAAAGGGTTATCGGTTGTAGCCCTCCCTGCATCCAGAGTCATAGGACTGCCTCTGATACGGAGCATGAAGGTTTCCCAGTGCAAATGTGTTCCTGGTCATACTAGTGCTGAATCCTTTGACGTAATTTTACAGCCTATCTTAAAAGAGGCATTGGAGTTTGTTGCTCTGCCCCTGTAGCAAGTCCAGACATAAGAGGGAGTCATGGTTCCTTTCTAAAAGAAGTCGCTCTACCCATTTGCAAGAAACATTTGATTTTGCTATGTATGTTCATGGTAAATGATACCAGAGCCCTGGTTGCACCCTGCCTGCTTCCCTCTCTCTGTTTGCCGGTGGCCCATTCGCCTCCCCCCTTGTGTTGACCCCAGCGCTTCCCACTCTGACCACAGCCATGCAGAGAAGCAGAGGGATTAATGCCTGCTCACTAGCACTCGACATGCCAGGGACATCCTTCTGATGATCAAATCCAGCAAGTTGTGCCTTAGTTCACTAATAATTTACTTCAGTGGAATTATCAACAGCATAGGATGCTGTTCAGTATGATAACAGGTGGTGGAGTCACTGTCCCTGGAGGTGTTTAAGAAAAGACTGGACCTGGCACTCAGTACCATGGTCTAGTTGACGTGGTGGTGTTAGGGCAAAGGTTGGACTCGATGGTCCCAGATGTCTCTTCCAACCAAATCGATTCTGTGTGATTCTGCATCGTAATAATTCTTACCACCTTAGCTGTTGGTGGTACAGGTTACTAAACATGTCTATTACATCCACCCACGTATCAGAACCTGGGGGTGGCTGGTGTAGGAAATACAGCTTACATACTCTTGGTTTTCATGGGTGAGGTCAGGGAGGAGGAGAGTCAGTTATAAAGTTTAGCCTGCCCAAGTCTGTATTTCTGTACTCATGGGCATTTAGACTTGTCCTGTTCCTTGGAGTGTTATGGGGCAGACGGATCCAGTCAGTAGGAGTCCGAAGAGCTGGCAGCACTGCTTACCATCTTCATGGCTGATGGATATCCCTGAAAGCCCTGTAGCTACCGGCCCTGACATTTCTGGGAGCCTTCGGCAGGGAACTTCACAATCTCCATGGCTGCAGCCACATAAAGATATAAGATATTCTGTTATTCTGTTCAGTACTTGGATCTTTTCTACTTCTTTTACCCAAGATGTTTATTCCAGATTACCTAGGATCCTGACTAGGCATAGATTAAACTGAGCTGAAGTAGCATTTTGGAGACATCTTAGGTTTTGGTTGGTTCCGTAAAATGGAGGAAGTCCATTACCTTGCCAGAAAGGGCAATATAAATAACTTGACAGTTAAGCATGTTTTCTTGTGTTTTCTGGATTATTTTGTTTCATTTAATAATTTTGTACAGCATATGGAAAGAAAGCCCTGTTGTTTCTCTGCTGCCTGCAAATAAGCACGATCTTACTCCTTGCACCTCTGCATTTACAAAAGATAGGCATACGTGGCCCCAGTATTCAGCATTAAGCTGATCTGGATAGCAATAAACAGAAGTGATTTCAGACTCCCTTAGACAGATTAAGTTTACCGGGCGTAAATCTAGAACTGATATGGTTGGCTTTGCAATAGCATAACTTTTAGGTATGTATTGGTTGAGGTATTTTTGTGGTTTTAACCTTGCGGTTATAGTGCTTCCTGCAGCTACATCTACAATTTATAGAAAAGATACGCTCCAGCAAAGCTAGTTCTTGCAAAGAGTACTTGGGATTTACATGCAGCATTTTCCCTCTTTTTAAAATCAGTTAAATGTATTTTGACTTAATCATATTATTTTAAGTCTTCTTTTATTCCAGTAACAATTTAAAGAAATCTTTTGCCACAAAGCTGTTTGACTCAAACCAAATGGACACTATAGCAACAAGAACTACTGCCAGCTGTAACATCTGATGAGTCAGTAATTCCTGGAGTACTGCTTTACACTTTTTAAAGTACTTAAAATATTGTACATGTAGGAAACAATGAAACTGTCATTAAAAGGTCAACATTTATTGACAGTTGACTATGCCAAGCTTTTGTGTTTGCAGCACTACAGGACTAACACACTTGTCTCAGGCTGAGTTGCATCCCTATTATCAGGGACCACTGTGAAAATATTCACCTTCCGAAATACTGACCTCTCTATACCTTTGAAATAGAGAAGGCAGGGAGAAAGACATTTGACAAGCACAACACAGAAGAATACAAGGCCTTACAGGAAGGATATGTTCTTTTAAAATGTAACATACATATTTTACAATATTTCTGTCTTCACTGATTTGCACTTTTTTACCCTTTTCACCCCTTTGGCCTCTTGGAGTTTTGGTTTTTTTTTTCTTTTTTAATTTTCTGCTTTCTACATTCTGAATTAATTTTCCTGTCTCCTTTGCCCAGAGTGTATGAGCACATCCAAAAGGGCACCTCAGAGACACAAGTGACCCATACACCTATGCAGAAAAAGCACAGCTATAGCAAAGTTCTTAAATGCTGGTGCTCTTAACTCTGACAGTAGTGGTTTTTTCCTCAGTATTGTTCATTTTTACAGACGAGTAAACCAGTAGTAACTGAACAGTCTCTGACCTCTGGAAGCAGAGTCGGGGCAGAAACAGCTTCATGTGGCTCAAAAGCACAGTTCATATCACAGAATGGTTTGGTTTGGAAGGGACCTTCAAGATCACCCAGTTCCAACCCCCCTGCAAAGGGAAGGGACACTG